>NC_072737.1:140620783-140920783 GCF_026930045.1 Uloborus diversus
GAAATAACTATTTTAAGTTTAAAAGGAAAAAAAATATAGATTTGTTATTACAACAACTTTTTTTTTTCAATTACAAGTAGTGCAGAAAAACGAAAAAGAATAGAGGTAGCGCTTTTTTTAAATACTGCATTTCAGACTTAAAAAAACACCAAGATATGAAACACGTGAGTCACAAAAATTTATCCCAAGTAATATGTTTCAGAAACATGAGAACCCATGATTTTTGAAATTTTGATGCAGGATGGGGCAAGGAGCTGAATTTGACATATTTCTGCATTTCTCCCCCTAATCCCCTTCATTTTTTTTTAAATTTTTGGTTTGTATCCACTTTTCCAAATTTTCAAGGTTTTCAAGCACTTTAAAGTGAAATTTATTTTTTCAAGTACTTTTTTTTATTTTTAAGGAATAAGTCAAGAATTTTTCAGGTGGTAAAATCTGTTTTTTTTTTTTTAAATCTTTGTTTTTGTTTCTAATGTGTTAAAATAATCAATTATTATAAGCATTGCAGCTTTGCAGCTGAATAGCTAGTTATTTCCAACTTATATACAAAATAATCGCTTTCAACACATTTTCAGCAACCCAGTGAGCAGCTTTACTACTTGTAATTTAGTGTACAGTCCTCCCCCCCCCCCCCCCATTAGAAAGGGACAGTCGCTATTCTCTTCATTTTCCACTTCTGAACTATTCAAAAAAAAAAAAAAAAAACACATGACTTTTTCTTTTAAGATTTTGGAAGGTGTGTTATTATATATAAAGTCCTCCAAAGACTGGGGGGGCATTGCCCCCCTTCGCCCCCTCATAAATCCGCCCATGCGAGGAGGTTTTCATCTTCAGTCCTGCAACAAAAAGATACTGGGCTTTATGGAACTCACTCCATTTACAGAACGGCGTGTTACACCGAAAATGGGAATCTGACGACGGTAAAACATCTAGGTGGCAGTTACTACTTCCTCGATCAAGGATTTCAGATGTTCTGAAAGAATACATAGCTGGTGCAACTGGAGGGCATTTTAGTGTCTTGAAAACCCTCAATAAAGTTCGAGAACGCTTCTTCTGGAGCAAGGCGAAGAATGACATGGAGAAGTAGTGCCATTCTTCCTAGCCATTTCTTCGTGCCATTCTTCCTAGCCATTTCTTCGTGACGCCAGTGGCTGCTCATAAAATACCGAAGAAAAGAAGCAGAGGGAAGCTACATCTGTACAACGTTGGAGCTCCTTTCGAACCAATCGGGATCAACAATCCTAGGTCCTCTACCAAGAACTGCTGATGGAAACGAATACATGCTTGTTTCCATCGACTATTTCACCAAATGGCCCGAAGCATATCCCATTCCAGATCAAGAAGCTACCATCGTAGCAGAGACTCTAGTCCAGCATTGGATATCCAGATATGGAACACCCTTTGCAGATTCATTCCGATCAAGGGAGGAATTTCATCTCTGCTGTGTTTAAGGGGCCTATGTCAAATTCTCGGAATTGAGAAAACTAGGACAAACACCACTACACCCACAATCGTACGGCTAAGGTGGAGAGATTTAACCGCACAATCCTGAATAATCTCTCACTTTATGGTCTCCAGAAATCAACAGGATTGGGACAAGAAGCTACCTTTGTTCCTGCTGGCCTACCGCAGTGCTGTCCAGGAAACTACCGGATATGCCCCATCTCAAATGCTCTTCGGACGAGAGCTTCTGGCTACCTTGTGATCTCGTCTTTTGGTCGTCCTCCGGAGATGCGCCTTCATCGCCTGAGGAGTACATCCAGGATCTCCAGGCTCCGGTTGGAAGACGTTCATAACTTCGCACGGGAGCGGAATCAACATTGAGCGGAGAAGATGAAAGACCCAATACGACACAAGGTCCACTGGACATGAATTCAACGAAGGTGACAAGGTTTTGGTTATGGAATCCCATCCGACGGAAAGGTCTTTCACCCAAATTGCGAGTCGCATTGGGAATGGACCCCATAAAGTCCTTAAACCGACTGAATGACGTCGTAGTGAGGATCCAAAAATCACCAAATGCAAAACCTAGGGTTGTACATTATGATCGATTAGCCCCATACTATGGCCATAGTTCACGAGTACTAAGTAAACAACCATGGTTGATAACATAAAAGTTGTAGATAATTTCTGCTTTTAATGCTTAGTAATATTTCCTGTTATTATCGTGGTTTCCTGTGTATTGTTGGTTATTATTTAATGTGTGTATTTGTGAACTTGTGATAGAAGTTCATCCTTTCTGGGGATTGTACTGCCCGGGACGTGCCAGTCCTTGGGAAGGGGGCAATGTTACAAATTCTGTAAATAGTAATTTTTTTTTTGTAATTTGTCGTAATCTAGCTAAATTTGCCGTTTATTAAATTATCTTTCATCTAAAATTATTGTAGTAACCTAACCTGTAAATAGTTTCTTGTAATGAATATACAGCCCCCGTACATTCGGCTGAAGTATACGGTCCCCGCATTTCTGAATGATAAAATTTGTGAATGGAAAGAAATAAGATAGAGGGTAGAATGGGTCTGCGATTTTCCTGGAATATTTGAGTGCTCTCTTCGGGGGTTTTATAAATAGCCGGTGCCGCGGCATAAAAATTTAGTCTCGACTGAGCGCGGGTTGCGCTGAGAATGAATTAGCTCTGTATATTGTGAGGCATTTTGCGTTGTGTTTTTGCGTATTTGGATGTAAATACGTGTAACCGTTGAGTTTACGGTGTTAATTGATTTTTGCTTAATTGCTGATGATTGATTCAGCTGTTGTAAACTACGCCTCCTGTAACTACCTGTAAATAAATCTCCTGTGTTTTCTCAAGAACTGTGTCGTCATTTAAAGAAAGTTTGAAGTTGTATCACGAACTCTTAACAATATATTATATATATATATATAGTATATATATATATATATATATATATATATATATATATATATATATATATATTATATATATATATATATATAATCTTTGTTTTATTTATATAGATGAGAAGAAAATAATAATAATGTTAGGAGAAAATCTTAATTTCTTTTCAAAAGAAATCTTTGAATTAAAAATATTCAACGATTACAGCTTCTTGATCAGCTAACTCTCCCTCCCCCCGCTATTCCAAGAGCATTATGAAGCATCTAAAATTTCACTACTAGATCTTTAATTTCGTTAAATTTCCGGGAGAAGCCCCCAAATGCTCAAAAACATCGAAAATCGTTTAAAATTGCGTTTTTTTATAAGCCCAAATGTTACAAAATATGGACAATTGGGTTTTTAAGACTTGCATTTCCAAAAACATTTGGGTTATGGTCCCCATCGTCTTCCTATAATTTCATAAGCAATTAGGTTTTTAACTACACTAACAAAATTTAAGTGGAATAGCCCTTTAGTATAAAACATTGCTTAAGCTTTTACAACCATAGTTTTGAATTTTTTTCCCAAGGAAGAGTTCCAAAACCGCCTTCCCTCCTAAAATCTTCAAAGTTTGCCTAAAATTGCGTTTTTGAAACTTTATTTTCAAAAACTTGCAGGAGGGGATAAAGAAGTCCCTAAGCTCCATCTTTTACTCTAAAATCAATTATATGGCATATAATCGCGTTTTTTAGGGTTTCAATTTCTAGAAATTTCTTTTGAAAGCCCGTACTCCCCCCCCCCCCGTAACCTTTGCGACTTTGATTTCTTTTTTCTTTTGCGCCCTCAAACCTCAGCGATTTTTATTTATGACCTGGAACTTTTGAGACTTCATTTTTATTCCCTCTTTTTTGCGCCCTCTAATCTGTGCGACTTCAGTTTTTTTTTTTTTTTTTTTTTTCATTTTTTTCTCACGACCTTGAGCCAGTCGCCGGTGCGCTCTTTGAGAGTCGAGGCTCGTCCTCTTTGGAAACCCCAGTCCGCCCTTGATCCCCAAGTAGCACAAAAATACAGATCGACGTAGGACCTACATACTTTGACGTTTGAGTCCCGATTGAATAAAGGATTCGGTTCTAGAAACAGAATCACATCAAAGGTTTTTTTTTTTTTTTTTTGCAGATGTTATGTAAAAAGCCATAAGCCATTTTTGCTTAATATTTTGACATTTCAAGTTCATTAACCATTGTTATAAGCATTTAGAGAGCGAGGGGGTGTTGATGGCTCATGGCAGAGACTACACTATTGATTTTTTTATAGAAGGTGTTTCAAAATGATTTTAATCTCATTATCGGTAAATAGCACTATAGGGGATGCCGAGTAAAATGGGGGGACTTTGTGCTATTACTCTTAGGAAACGTCCATAGATTAATCAGCAGCATATTTGTTTCTCTTATGTAGAAAATCAGTCGGCCATTTTATTAAAGTTAGTAGGGGGGGGTGAGGCTATGTTTATGCCATTCAAATTTTTACAAAGGGTGTTAAAAAAGATAAACGTCTCATTTTAGGAGGATTGCATTTCTGAGGGGTGGGGTGCTTCGTAAAATTTGGAGATGTGCATGGGTTGCGCGTTCGTTCTTGGGGGGGGGGGACATCCGTCCCACTCAGCATAATGTCGTCGCCCAGGTGTCAATGGGACGTCATCTGCTGACGATAGAGGCGTCCCGGCAACGTCACTCCCCGGCTCCTACGTCTGCCCCCATGTCCGGGTTCAATAACGGTCTGTAGACGTCCCCAGAAGGGCACCGTCTGACGTCCGGGAGACGGACGGCGACTAACAAGGGACGACGCAGAGACGTCCCAGGAACGCCTTAGGGCGGACTAACCCACATTAAAGCGACGGTCTCACGGCGTCCTAGGGTCGTCCAAAGACGGGCCCTTCGGCGTCGGGTGACCGTTTATAGTGCTTTATATTGTGTAGAGTGAGCTTTATTTGACTATTTTATTTTTTAATTTAATTTATTATTTTTTTAAATTCAGTTTACTTCATTTTGTAGCTCATTTAGTTATGAAAATTTTTATTATTACAATTATTTTTTTTTCTCTTACAAATTCATCAGGTTTGCAGCCCCAATGTTAATTGACAAAATGAAGCAAACTATTTTTAAAAAATATAAATTAAATTAAAAAATAAAAAAGCCAATCAAAGCAATTTTAGTTCAGTATATTTATCATCACTATAAAATACATATATTGAACGCCTTTCATTTTTTTTACAGATTAATTTTACTCTCAGATAATTAAAAAAGTTGTCATTCACTGTTTTGGTGCATTGTATTCTATTGATTATTTTTTCCAAGCTCTTTGGAGAATGGAGAGTCCAACAATCTTTTCCTAAAGCAGCTTGAAAAACACAAAAAATAGTTTAGGCATATTGCATTCCTCGAAAGAAAATGTTTATTATCATTTTATGTACCTTCTTACTCGTCTATTTATGCTTATGACTTTCCATTTTTTAAATAAAATTATTAATTTATTATTATAGCTACTATAAGAATTTAAAATGCAAAATTTTAGTTCGCTGTGATAAAACTTTAAAGAGATAGCCCTTTTATTAAACATATAATTGGAGATTATCAAGTTTTAAGCAACAGCTTTGAATTTTCTTATAGCAAGTGGCTTGAAAAGATCCTCTTAGTAATGCAATTTAAAACTACTTGAACTAGCTGTTAATAAAATATCTTGCCTACAATGGAGCAGCCCCTGCACTGCTTATACATTTTCACATGTATTTTATTTATTCCTTTTAATAACTGTCCAAAACCTGAATATACATAGTCAGTGGCGTAGCTAGACCCGACTTTCGGGGGGGGTTACTTCTTTTATATATATATATATATATATATATATATATATATATATATATATATATATATATATATATATATAATATATATATATGTATATATATATATGTATGTATAATCGCTTGGAATTTTTTCCTTTTCTTCCTTTTTTTTTCTTTCTCTTCTCTCTTCTTTTTCTCTTTTTTTTTTGAGACTAACTTTTCGGGGGGGGGGGGGGGGGTTTGTCCCCAAAACCCCCCCCCCCTTAGCTACGCCCCTGTACATAGTACAACTTATAGCCCAGTACATAATATTAAGATTGCAGGCAAATTTTGTTTCCAATTGAAATTCTCAATTTATTCCCTGCATGTAAGCAATCAATATTAAACTGAAATACAGTTCCCCCAAGTTGATAAAACTAGTATACAATTGGTTCTTATCAATACACAATGAAATTCTAACTGAAAATAATTAAATACATTAAGCTAGGACTTAGTTTTGCAAAAGAAAAAAAGAAGTACAAGTAGCACAACATTCTTATATAATTTACCTGAATTTCATTTAATGGATTCCATGAAGTTTGATACAAAGAGCAGTACTAAAATAATACAGTGAAACACCTTTATTGACAAATTTTATACAATAGATTTCTTTAATTATTGGCTGTTCCCTTATCAGCTAGTCTGCTGAATGCTTCAGCCAGGATTTCATTTTCCCTTGGTCATCTGCTACCTTCATGTTTTTTCCAATACCATCTGAAAAAGAATTAATGAAGAGAAAAAATAAGAATATTTTCAAAAACCACAAAAAAGGACAGCACAATATATCAATGGGTTGGGGGGGGAAGGAAGAGAACGAAAAACATTACTTGCCCAGTAAGCAAAATATCTTGCCTCAGTATTGCATAAAGGTTGACATGCAAGAAAAATCATCTTGCATTAATGCTGCCTCAGTGTTGTTATGTTACTCCATTTATGCTGTCAGCAGGTTGCCACAATATTGACTGATAAGGTGTATGCAGCATAATATCAGGAAAATATCAAGGTAGGCTGCTTTTGTAATATTGCATACGTATTGATATGACAGGATAATATCAAGATGTTGTCATGACAGCATGAAATCAAGGTCTAGGCAACATGATCTTGCTTTTGTAATCTTGCATACGTATTGATATGACAGGATAATATCAAGATGTTGTCATGAAAGCATGAAATCAAGGTCTAGGCAAGATGATCTTGCTTTTGTAATATTGCATACGTATTGATATGACAGGAAAATGTCAGGATGAATTGACATGACAGTATGAAATCAGCACGTTTGCAAGGTGTTTTATCTATTTATTTACTTGTATTATTTTCACTTTAAACTCAAGAATTAAATTTCATTCTTTAATTATTTCTGTTATTCTTCAAGATAGTTTTCTAGCCTAAGAATATTTCCTCAAAGCTGACATCTGATCGGAAATTCATGTAAAGGTATTAATAGTACTCGCAATTTAATTTAAAAAATGAAAGTTTCTTCGTTTTGCGTAATATTTGACTTATTTTTTAAATTCATGCTTCTAATTGTATTATAAAGACATAAAATGCCTAGTTAGGAATAATTGCGGAAGTTTTTATAACACATTTAAGAGTAAAGAAAGCAAAATAATAAATAAGTAAATAAATACAATAAAGTAATTTCCAAATGGATGTCAGCATTGAAAATATCCCATGGACAAAACACATGAATTTATCTTAAAGAATAAGATAAATAACCATTGAATAAAATTAATGTTACTCATGAGATTGAAGTGATAATACGAAATTCTGGGCTTCATGTCCTTTGTTTCAAAGTCTAGGGACGAAAAAAGTTATTTTCGGCCATTTCTAACATTGATCGCACATCGTCTGCGATATGACTTGCTTAGTACTATATTAATAAACAAATGCAGTTATCAGTCATTCATAAGTTATTCCTAAAACAATACTATTCCACACTAATAACTAAGCAACCAACTTAACGAAGCCTAAAGAACGCAACGCCAACGCCACGTGCAGCTCCTCTGAACCGACTGAATCGTAGGTCGAAGGAGGAACATATGCCAGCAATGCGAGGGACGATGGGTAGAAAGAACTGTGCGCATGCACAAGTATCAACGAAGTTCCACCTGTTCTATTGTGTGCTAATTACCTTGACGGCGACAGCATGAAATCAATACATCTTGACGGCGTCAACATGTATGCAATGTTGTTATTGTAAGGTAATATCAATATTGATATTTTAAGATGAATGCAATGTTGCATACGTGTTGTTATTGTAGTATTGCTTTTTAATCTTTATGCAAGCTTTATGCAGTATGAAACACGTCAATATTGACGCCGTCAGTATAATATCAAGATCTGTCAAGATTGATGCAAGAAATTTTGCTAGTAGGGTTGCTCAATATAGGAAAAAGTCATGTGATTTTATAAGCTATTGCAAGGCCGTAGCCAGCGGGGGGGGGGGAGGGGGGTCCGGAAGTCAGAACCCCCCCCCCCCCCGAAATTTTCAAAATTTTAAATGCTTAAAAAAAAAAAAAACGTCGGATGGTCAGTGAGTGTGACCCCCCCCCCCCCCACCTTCCTGAAATTTCTGGGAGGTGTGAAATGTTTGATGCTATAAAAAAAATAATAATAAATCATTGGAATCAACTTGATTACTGTCCACTAAACCAGTCGAAAATCTTTCCTTCACTCTTCGCGCACAAACGACCACTAACTCACCCGGGCGGTCATTCCAAGCTCGTCAGCTTGCGAGATCGAGATTCTCGCTCACGTGATCGGTTGTGACGTAGAAATGTCGCAAAGTAGTATTCTAATCTACTCGAACCTAGCCGCAAGCTAAGTTCGAGTAGATTAGAAGTACTAGTTTGTGGCATTTCTACATCACAACCAATCACTTGAGCGAGAATCTCGATCTCGCAAGCTGGCGAGCTTGGAACGACCGCCCCGTTGTCCGAAAATTTTTCTGAATTCTTTTCCCTTCTTTTATTTACTCTTAAAAATTTGGCGTAATACTTCAAGGGAGTAAAATTACAGAATCATGACATAAACATCTTTAAGGAGAAAACCAAGCATGAGATAAAGAAAAATAATTTTCAGCTTTGAAAAACAATAAAATCATTATTTTTAAACATCATCTGCTTGCATTATAATACAGAGTATACGAATTTGCTTGCAATAAAACACATTATATTAATGTCAATCACAACTGTCTAATTTCATACCATAAAAAAAAATATCGTTGTTAAATTTAGTATCAACAGAATCTGCAACAGTCGAAGTATCGGCATGATTGTGTATTTACATTACGTAACGAGCACCTTTTTTTTTCACATGCTGCAGGGACACGCAGAAAACAAAACAAAAAAACATAATGCTTTTCAGTACTTCAAGAACGTATTCCTGTAAACATTTACACTAAGCCACAAACACAACGGACAAACAATGGAACACATCATACACTATATTTCAAGTAAAAACGCACACAAATATACATTAAAAGTTTGCTTTTTTCTTTTGGTGACGTTAAGGAGTATATTTTTACGCGGAATATCTTGATGAAGTGGTAAGTGTAAAAAGGTTCGGCGTCGCATAGACGGCATGAAGTCCGTCGCCAGGACGACACAGGGACCAGGATAGAGAGCTGGAACCCGGGTTGAGTAAAAGGGTCCTCAAATGGTGAATGTTATGTCGTCCCAGGGACTGACTAAACTGACGCTATAAGACCAAACTGGAAAAAACACGGTTTTAATTAGTAATTAAACTTTTTTGAAGCAAAATATACGTTTTTCATCTATTTTCAACAATTTTATCATCTTTTGACTCATTTTCTGCGCTAAATTTTACTAAAAATAAAATTAGAGGCGTCCTGTGGACATCATATTGAAGCGCCCTCCAGACGTCAAACATACGACCATTATGGGACGTCTCGCCGACCAGTTCTGCTGAGTGGGGTAGCTAAACCCTCTGCATTTTTCAAAATCTATCGGCCATCTGGGAAAGTAAATTTTCCAGTAATTAATTTTAATAACTACCTAAACAGGAAAGTAGGGATTCGAGCAATATTTACCCGGGTGTCACCCGTCTGGGTATGTTACACATAAAGTTCAATTGCAAGTTTCTGAAAAATATAAAGCCAAAATACATTTTTAAGACTACAAATTTCAATTTTTTTCGGAGGGAAACCCTCCGGGACCACCCTCTTCCAACCCACATCATGGGCTAAATACTATACTGAGGATTTGGTTCATATGGCAGTACTTGGTCTGAAAATTGTATAAATTTCATGATACAAAGAATACTAAAACCTTTTTTTTTTTCGTTTGTCGGTGGGGGGGGGGAGGGAACTGACACCACAAATTCGCTCCTCGGGTCCCCCCCCCCCCCCCTTGTGCTATGTACGCCACTGCTTAAAAGTTTCTTCTCATCTTCGGGAACTTTGCAAAACAAAACGTTTTCTTTGCCTGATCCGTAACCACTTTTGCACGCCAGTATATAAAACAAGATGTAGCTTTTTTTCTCTTAATATTCGACTTTAATGTGTCCATTAAAATGTTTTAAAACTCTTTCATAAATTCTTTACAAAATGCGGAAAAACAACATCAATGCTTATGCTTGCGTTCGACGAATTTCACCGGTCTACCGGTGAGTAACCGGTTGCTAACCGTTTAACTGGTTGCTTCCGATGTCGTTTTTAAGCGTTCGGTAGAGGGCGCGTTTATAAACTCTTGATCTTCGGTTGCTCCGTTCTCGACCGGTCGCGGCTCTGACGTCACGGTCATCAACTGAATCGAAGGAGTTTATAAACAAACGCGCGGTCGTTCCGGTCGATTTCCCTTTTTTGCGCAATGGAGTTTACATTTTGAAAGTCAGTGTTAAGTACTGTGAAACTGAAAGTTCGCTTTTAAAATTCAGAAATAATAATATCCTATTGTTATTTTCGTGCTAGTCTAAAGAAGAGGCATGTAAAAATTCAATCGGATGAATTTTAAGTATTCTGTGGCTTTCTCTGAATGTTTCTGAGAAGATGACTTAGTTTAATCGTCAATTTATAATCAGGGAAGCTTTTGAAAAAAAAAAAAAAAAAAAAAAACAAGGCTGCAAGAGCAGCTTATTCATTAGCTCTTATTTGAATTTGATTGATGTTTAGCTCTCATTACTAATTTTGTTGAGTATGCATTATAGCCGTAAGAATCAAAGAAGGTTTTTTCAAAAAGCGTTTTGTTTCAATCTTTATTTTGTTTTCAACGGAGCATCGTTTTTTTTTTTAAATATAAAGTTAGTCAATACTACGCTACTGCATCAAACGAGCTTTATTATGGAAATATCGATAACAAAATGGGCAGCAAAAGAGAGTGCTAGTATACTTTAAAATCTAACATACTCTGTTGCTGACCTTTTTTGTTCTATATGCGTCCCTTTTTTGGATTGTGACAGGTAAGTAAGAATAGTTATTGTCCAACGTTATTTCAATTATGGTGTTTTGATGTTCGTTCTATCTCATTTGCTTGCACAATGTAATAATCATGATAAATTGATAATATTGTTTCGGTAAAAAGCTCAATTAAAAAACAAAATTACTTGATTTTTCTCACGTGTTTTGCTGTTTCAAGTTGATAGGATTTCATTGAAATCAAAAATAACAAATTCAAGTACACAATAACTTCAACCAGAATCTTGATAAGATTTAAAACTGTCTGTGATTCAAATTATCTCTTAAATTTCTGCAAAAAAAAAAAAAAAAAACGCTGTACTTCTCCCGAGTCTCGAGTGCCATATTATGACGACAGCAAAAATGTCCATAGTCGAGTTCCACAATGATACCAGCATATTTTTTCAGTTATTCTTGTTGCTTTTTCAACATTGGGAGTACCTCAAAATTTGTGAACAACCTTTGTTGCTCACCCAGAGCCGACCATAGGCCATTTCAGGAAATGTTATAAGTTTTATAGGAAGCGGGGCACCCATCGACCAAACGGACAAGGGGCCCTCCTTGGCTCTCTGTGGCCCAGAGCTCGCCAAAATATGTATCTAATCATACATAATTGTTTGAAAAAATATAAGAACAAGGATCGACCTAGACCTGAATTGGGTCCACTTTGTGGATACTTCACAAAATTTCACATTGTAAATGCAGCTCATTCACAAAAATTTGCATCATGAAATAAAAGTCAAGATTCAGAGTCTCCCCTCACCATGGGACACTACAGATTGAAAAAGTGGTGACCCGCAATAAAGACTTTTTGTGATTCTATAGCTTGGACATTAACAATTTCCTTCGTACACCTAATTAAAAGGTTGCACAAGCATCATTTTGCCACGTTCATAGCTATCAAATTGAAATATAACCTGGTAATTCAAAATGATTCACTTTTCAAAAATAAAGAAAATTCACAAAATATTTAGCTTTTTCACAAAATGGGGTCCCAAAAAATAAAAACTGGATGGATCCCTGAAAAACTTTCTACAAATTTAGTTAGGTATCAAAATTATTGTCCAAGTAATCTCATTAAGCGGAAACTACCATATGGGTACAGAGTAGAAACTCGAAAATTCAAGGTAATTGGGGGCTCGTATCGATGAGAACTCGGATTATCCGGAAAATTCTTCCAGATTAAATTTGCACCCTTTTTAGAGAATGTATGGAGGAGCCTCTTTTCTTTGTGCAAAGAAAAGGAAGTATTGTCTTCATGGAAAATTATCACAGATATTTCAGCATAAATTTTGCTTTAATTACCTCTAAGCAACTTTTTTTTTCCTCACGAGATCTGTACGCTGTACGTATTTATTTTTAGATTTTAATAAAAATCAATTTTTCGGAACTAAACTGTATAACTGATAATATAAATTAAACACCTCAAATTAAGTGGAACTTCTAACTTTCGAGACTCCATTGTATATATATATGCAAACATGTGTCTGGTTTTATGATTAGTAAATGACAAAAGTACTATTGAAAAATTTAACTAATAAAATGGTTTTTGAAAATTCAAAGCGTTTCTTATTGTTATGCCATACATTAACGTATACAGTATGACTCTGCAACAACTATCTGAATCGCTTTCAGAATTTGAGCAAAAATAAAGGCGATTGCACTCGCTGCAATTTGGAAAATTATTATTCTGTCGGCGCATGCTATTATCCTTCTCTCCGCAGCAGCACTTGTTAGTACACTTAGCATGAAAAGCGTTAGCTTTTCTACTTGACCAATTGATAGCTCTTTCTCTTTAAAAACAGTTTTTCTGAATTTCAACATTCATACAGTAAATACCGTCGCCTCTGCTTAATCGCATAACGGATAAACGAATATCCCGCTTATAAATAAAATATCCCGGAACCGAATATTTACAATGCCGTTGATGCAATGTTAAAAATCCCCACTTATTCAAATATATGGTGGAACTAACAATATTTGTGTAAATGGGGCCGACAGTAGATTAAAATGTACTATCGGAAAAATCTAATAATACGAATGGGGTGTGGTTGATTTGGGTAACTGTAGTTTTACCGTAATTTAGAAGTTTTTTGTTGTTCTAAATAAAGCATATTCTTGTATTAAACATTTTATGTAATGCATATTTCTAATTACCAGTAAAGTTTCAAAGAATCAAAATAGAGAAGATCTTTCAAAATGACTTGTTTTCAATTTAATATTGAAAAATGCAAAGATGGTATAGGTTTACAGTAAAATTTGGTTTATTGTATCTTTCATTTTATGCACATTACACTAAAAAATATTTAAGGGTGCTTAGTGTTCAGTCTCCATCTAAGTGATTTAAATATGGCCAGGGGCAGACTGGCCCGCGGGCCAATGTGCCCTCAAGCCTAAATCAAGCCTTTTAATCAATTTAAAAAAAAAAAACATTTAAGTGCAATTTCCTTTTTTTTTTTTGCGTTCACGAACCTGTGTGACTTCCCTTATCTGTTTCTTTTCTTTTAACTCGTAAACCTGTGTACCATTGTTTTTTTTCCTTTCTTTTTCTCATCTTTTTGTTGCATTTTTTTTTTGTTTACACCTTTTTTTTTGCGCCCTTTGGAGGCCAAGGTTGACGCCCTCTTGCGGGATCCAGTCCGCCCCTGAATATGTTTTTTGAAAATGTCCAAAGATGTAGACAGGACTACAAAACTTTTGCTAGGGTAATTAAATTATGTGGTTGGTGGACCTTCCACACCCTGAACATTCCCATTACCTGAACCTTCGTGGTTCAGGTAATGGCAAAATGAAAAAAAAATTTGACCATGAGAATAACTGGGCCAACTGTCAATATCTGATTTTTTTGCTAAATAAGTACTGTAGGATGCTGGCACATATTCAAGATACTTTCAATCCAGGGCTCGTCTCCTAACTTGCATCTATGGATATACAGTGAAAAAAGTTTAACATGATATATGGTTAACACGCAATGATATATTAGTCCGGACAAAGTATTGTGTAATTTAATTCAATTTTTTAAACAAAAAAAAAATTTAGTCCCTTCAGTTTCATGTTAATTTTTTTTTTACCGTATTTAAAAATAAATTTTTCAAGTTAAAATTTTTTATAGTGAAGCACAGCAATTCTCAACCAGTGGTCCGGCAGACCGGTACTGGTCAGCAGGAAAAAATCATGACCAGTCCTCAAACACTTTTTCTTCATTCACGTTTTAAAAAAAAAAATCCTGTTAAGTTTCCTTTCTTTATTTATTTATTCATTTAATTTTATTACTCTGCAACAATTTTTTAAAAAAACTTTGCTGTCAACACAATCTTTTACGAAGTTTTATCGTTCCCCGAGTCGGAAGTTTTTTTGAGCAATCACGATTGCTTATTGCTTTCATTTGACTGTCCTTGACATTACGGTTCCTTTTTCAGCTTGGACGGGCTGCAGCACCACCGTCCACCCGCGGCGGCGCGGCTGGTCCCGAGCACTCTCCACCTGAATCCACTTTTGCTGGGCCATGTCCTAGACACGCATGCTCATATACACTCCCCTACGTGCGCACGCCTTTACACACGTACACACGCCTACGTGCACACACGTAAGCCTACACACACAACTATACACACGTAACCACCCAGGAGGAGGGACATGCTTGGGGGGGGGGGAGCCGTTTCTAGAAACAATAACTCTAATCAGTAAGGTCTTGTCGCAACTCGTGATTGCAAAAAACATAATTTGAATTCAAAGTTTCGGAATTCAAATTAGAATTAATTGGGGGAAGTAGGTCACAGATTTTACTTTTTTTTTTCTAAAATAAATCCATAAATGGAGGAAAAGCCACAGCCTCAAAAAAAAAGTGTCGCATGTTTTTAATATAGTCTGCAAATATAAGTTTTTTTATATATTTTTTAAAGAAATTTAAATGGTCTGCAAACTTTTTTCAACAGCTTTTGCCAGTCTGCGGGTCACAAAAGGTTGAGAAGCGCTAGTCTAAAACACTCAAATGCTTTTTATGTCACGGAAACGTGTAATACAGTAAACCTTCATTTATCCAGACAACTGATGCCTTCACTCATTTTTCTTTGAGTTTGTACATCGACTTAAAAAAATAAGACAAATACAGTTTAACCCGGATTTAACAATTGTCAAGGGACTGGAAAAAGATATTAAGTCAAGGATATCGTTAAATCGAGGAGCATAGACATTCAATGCAGTCAAACCCAGACCAGTGAAATGTATCCTTAAATTCAGAAATTCATTAAATCAGGTATCGTTAAATCGAAGTTATACTGTAGATTTTTACCCTCTGACAAAAGCTCCAGCTTGCTCTCCCTAGATCTGGCAGTTCAAGTATTTCAGGTGTGTAGTCAAGAGGGCATGATGTTCTCCAACTCTTTAATTTTCCAAACCAGTGTTCATTGAACATACCACTGATTCATCTGTAAGCATTATCCTCCACCTTTTTTTTTTCAGGACTACACCAATTAAATGCTGTAACAAAAATCAGAATATGATTTTTTGAAAATTTCATCAAAAGTTTTGTTTTGCAAATATTAATTTCTTCTTTGATGCATTAAATGTGAATAGTAAGGTATATTGCTCAAAAAAATCAACTTTTTCTAAAAATGTTAGTCTGGTCTATTTTAATAAAAGCTAGAACAGGTAATGATACCCCCTTCCCCAATATGGTTGAACATGGAGTGCCCGATCAACCAAAAGTGATGCTCAAGCTCTGGTAAAAAGTGGTGCCCGCATCCATGAGAAAATCCGTACATTTTCAAAGAAGATGTTGTGTACTAGAAAAGCATTGGAGCATTCACACTAAATGGTAATCAAATTCAAAAAATGCCACTTTCATCCTACTTGTGCAATCTGCAATATATGTTGTACACGTATCCTGGTACAAATTGAGAACTCATTGTTTTTTGCTAAGTTAACAAAAGCTTAACATGTAAAATTAGTACTCAGTAATATTCAGCTGGCAGTCCACTTTTCTATCAGTACCTTTGTAGAGATGTTTAAAGATATATCCTTTTTTGTGTTTTTTGGCAAATTTAGAGAATATTCAGTAGAGATAACCGTTTAAAATTAAAAAATAGAAATTAAAAGTACTATTCTGTAATACAGCTAGAACTATCATATTTTGTCAACATGGAATAAATGCAGCTGCTTTACTTTAAAGAAAGAACTTTTTCAGTTGAAGTTTTGAAACTGGAAGTATTTTGTGATATTTGATGAAACTCTTGTTCAGAAAAAAAGAAACAGAATATATCCTGTTAATATGTACAAGGAATAGAATTTAAAAAGAATTAGTGTTGACATATAAAATTTCCATTTAGCTTGAAGCAAATAAAACTGAATTTTGTTCATTAAAACCAACACACTGAAAATCAAAAGAATCTTAAATGCAGATCTAAAGTTGCAAATTTTAGGTTGACAAAAATATCAACTGTAACAGCATTTTAGGGCCAACAATCATGCGTTAAATATGATAACGAAGCTTTTAATCATTGTTTCAAGCTAAATACAAAAATTTACCATTATTTCAACTTTAAATTCTACCCTACATATGCATCATTCGAGCGTAAAAATTTAAATTTATTTTCTATTCGGAACTCCAGCGCTCGAATACGCTACCTTGCGGTGATTTACAAAACTGCCGATGGAACTAAAACATTGCCACGTTTTAGTTAAATGTGTGTCTGTTGACGTAAACACAGGCAGTTTGTTCTGAGTATTTATTAACGCAATCGATGTGTCTTAGTTTGCTTTCAGCTACAGAAATTAATTCGTCCCCTAAGAATATTCTCGAGCTTCTCAAAATAATGTTAGTTTTCCTTATTTCTTTCAAAAAAGTATTAAATGGTAGACGCGTAAACAAGAAAACTCTGGATTAACAAAATTGGATAACGTTATACCAGGTAAAATTTTTTATTGTATGAATTTGTAAGAATATGAGTTTTTTTTAATCTTAAATTAATTTAACTAATCATATTTTACAGCAGCATTTAGTTGGAATGGACAGTATGCAAAATATTTTCTTGGATTTATTATCGTAGAACAAAATGAAAAATGTTTAACCTAGAAAGAATTTACTTTATTCCTTTTATTCTCAGCTGAAAGGTTTCGCCAAATTTGTTTAGGGTTATAATTTTGGTATTGTGCGAGCAAAGTAGCCTTGGCGAGATTTCGCGTTTTTAGTTAAACCATTTTTAATTTTTATCATGAGTGGAATAAAATGGTAGTAAGATTACAGAATTCGATAAGTGAAAAGAAATAATGGTCAATCAACTGAAAAGAAAACTACCACCATATATCCGTGAGAATTTTGTTGATGATTTAAATAACATGACACAATTAAATCGTAACTCAGAAATTAGAAAAATCGAAACAGAAAATTTTTAAATGAACCGATTCGGGAATTCGAGAGAAATAACTCAGCTACAAATGGAAAAAAAAAAAAATAAGCGCTAGCCAAGCAAGGCAAAGAAGTATCATCTTCTTTCGATAATAATTTGTAATGTCATATTGAATTTTCTAGCATTAATTGTTGTTCTTGTCAGGCCACAATTATTATTTAGTTTTATCAAGAATTGATAAATATCGAATTCAACATCGTGGAAATAGCTGCTTAGAACTACGAACTACGTAGTTTGCATTAATCTTTGACGTTTAGTAATGCTTCTTGAATTCTCATTTCTTTCTACGTGGGCCAGAATATCCACAAGACTTTGAAAATTAATTTAAAAAGAATAAAGCGAAAAAATCATACGTACGAACAAAAATCACAACACTTTTAGCATTTTCTTCGTTACCATGTGCGTTTGTTTTAGTTTTCAATTCCGCCATTAGACAGTGACTTCAGTGCCCCCTACAGTTCGTTGGAGTTGCGAATCCCCACGTTTAAGGACCGCTGTACGAATGAATTTCTAACTTCAACATGCAATGTAAATGTGTTCCTCTAAAAGAACAGACAAAATAAAAGAGTTGATTCCGCCAAAAATTCAGTGGATCAGGTTGTCAGTAGTTAAAAAAATTAAAATGATTTAGAATTTTCGACTAAAATGCACTTTTTCCATTTTGTTCTAATGCTCTCAATCTGCGCGGCAGCCAACAAAATGTAAATAAGAGTAGTTTCGCGGCCTATTTGTGCAAAAACAGTATTCGACCGGTCACGTGACGAATTCGCCCGGCGAAAAAGCGCGGTCGCTCTGGTCGCGACCGAAATGACCACGATCGGAGTTTGTAAACACGAGTGGGTTTCGTTCGGAGCCCCCGAAGAGAGTTTATAAACACTCCTGGTCTCGATCGGTCGCGACCGGTCTCGAGTTTAGAAACGCGCCCAGAGTGTCGGATTCGGGGCCGGAGGGTCCTGAGTTCGAACCTCGATGGTCGAAGACCCACCGTCGTCATTAAAGGGGACTGGGCGACGTTAAATATGCTCGTGGTCTCAATGTCCTCCAAGTGAAACGATACCTCTGGGGGTGCTAGGACCAGGCAGCTATTAGCTCCTGGTCTAGTTCTAAATTCTCATTAACTGTTCGATCCGGCCTGGTTCTAAATTCTCGAACTGTCCATAGATGACACCACCATCTATTGTGTCGTCTTCTGGCACGCAGTCCTTCATTGAGGCCCAAAGGTCTCTTTGATAGTTTGATAGAATCGCGGGGAAAACAACGGCGTTCGGCACTCTACTCTTTCTAGGCGCTAAAGCTTTCGTTCGACGAGCACGACCTCGTAGCAACCGGTAAGTTGATCACGTGCTCGAATAAACCAATCAACAGCATAGAATGGCAACAGGTGCGGTAACCGGTTGATCAGAAAACGCTGCGGTTAGTAACCGGTTACTCACCGGTTAACCGGTGAAGCTTATCAAACGCAACCATAGTATCGTATTTTCTTCTTCACACAACTCAGCACGTTTCGTTACTTGCCGCGAAAATTTCATTATTTCGTTAGTTCCGGTTCCGAGTGGTTTTGGTTCTGTTAGCTGTCGTACGCCATGTCTCGTAGTGGTGTAAGTAATTTTTGTTTTCATTCGTTGAGTATTGTTTATTTACAGGTTTTATGTGTTTTTAAGCAACTGTAAACTGTTTTGGTGCATATAAAGCCAAGTAATATTCCCTAGGTTTAAATTTTGGTATCGCAAATTGAGAGGAGGGGAGAAAAAATTGGGATCAGTAGGTAAATGGTTTGGGAAGTTCATTCTCTTTTAAATGTTGGACTATAGGAGTACAAGAGAGATTATGATGGATGCTGTAACATTTCTCTTCTGTTCGGATCATCAGCGCTTTCATCCATGAGAAAACTAGAAGTTAATTCATAAAAATACAACTCAGGACAACAGGTCTAGGTCTGTTTAATTACTCTCTAACATTATAATTATTACGACATTTATGGACAATGTATCTATACCTAACTATTAGTGTTCATTATTACTGCACGGTGAAATTCCAACTTGATTAATCATACATTTTATTTATTTTTAATTAAAAAAATAATTTTGTTGTAAGATTTTTGACATATAAACAGAATTTTTTAAATAATGCGTAATTAAATTTAAGCAGGAATTTAGTTTTAAAAACTATTATATGGACAAGGAGGTCTATACTACTATTCCAATAAGTTCTAAATTCATCACATGTGTGTCGGTGGTTCTTCTTAAAACATAATTGGTACTCTGTAACTCGGCCGAGTACTTGGTACTCGGCCGAAGTGCTACCCAGTACGTCTCTAATGTAAAATAGAAGTTTTTAGCGCCCTTTTTTCAGGCCGCGTGAAATCCCAATTTCTCTGACCCCCCCCCCCCCCCCCCCCCCCCCCCCCCCGTTTCCTCAATTTAAGAGCCGAAACCCCGAGCTCTAAAAACTAGAGAGAAAATTGTTAAGAAAGGAAAGCATTCCTAAAGAATCCTTTTTGCTTATGATGGGAAAAAAAATCCTTCTTCCAAACGCTTTTTTCACATAGAGAAAACGAATTACATGTTTTGTTTTTTTTTTTAATATTTTTGTGACACTTTAAAAAATGTTAGGTGTGAATTAAAATGTAGTAAGTTCAATAAAGAAATTGCTTGAAGTGGCCCACTCGGCGGTGGGCCCAGTCGGGGATCCCCGACTAGCCGACCTGGCCACTCCGCCCCTGCTGCGAGGAGAGGTTGAGTACATGTACAGTGGCTCTCAAAAGTGTTTGTACACTTTGAAATATTTTTAGTAAAATCAAAATAACGCGAAACTGAATTCGAATATGAAGTCCAATATTTTTCCACATCATTCCTATCCTACGTCATTCTAAATAAATCCCTGAGTTTTTTCAAAATACAGTGAAACCTGTGTAAGTTGACCACTCGCGGTGCAGTACTTTGGTGGTCAACTTAGACAGGTGGTCAACTTATAAAGGTTGGTAATATTTTTTTTTTTTGTTATTTCTTGCACCATGTATTCATTTTTTGAGGAATTCACCCTTGCTCTTGCTGTTCAACTCACTTTCATTGTTTAATATTATTGAAAGCGAAACAATAATTAAAAATACTATTCAAATAATTTTATTAGTTTTTCCTTGTTTTCACTATATTAGACACTTTAGTATTAGAAATTCCATATATGCCAGCTAATATTCTCTGGCTTTTTCCATTTTCAGTTAATTTTAATATTTCATACTTTTTATTAATCTCAAGTTCAGCTAACTTTCTTTTGAAGTCTTTTTATCTAAAACTTATAGCACAAAGAGCAACAAGCTCGACTCTCCCAGTTCATAAAGACCAAATCAAAATGTCATGTCTCTTAATCCCTTGCACCAGCAACATGTAACTTTACTCATTAGCAAGCCCAGATCTGCGGACCCGCAGTGCGAGAGGCCCGCGTCCTTAAAGCGGCTAACAGCCCTAGAAATTGAAGAAAAATTAGAAAAAAAACCCCTAGCATTAAGGCTTATTCACTTTACTATTACACACTGCAGGCCACTAGGGAAGAGCCCTACATATTTTGCTGCAGTTGGAATCAAAATGTATAGATCCGGGCCTGCTCTTTTTAGCACAATTCCTGTGTTGTCGCAACATATTGTAACTGAAAGGAAAGACTTTGAACTTCTCTACTGACACGTATTTTCATTGAACAGAGTGAAAAAGCTATCTCAAATAGAACAATAAATAAAAAACAAGTTTGGAGAATAAAGAGCAGCACTAAGCTTTATGCTGCTGTTTAGTTAGTAAAATGCTGTTCAGTCATCAAAGCATTAAAAACATTTTTAGAAAGCTATGAAAAAAAAAATAATTAAAAAAAAATAAATAATAAAATAAAATAATTTGCTGAAGAAAGTTAAAAAAAAATAAATCAAGTGGTCAACTTACAAAGGGCTTTTTACAATACTCCAGACCAAATTCGGCATACGTTAGTGGTCAAGATAGACAGGTGGTCAAGATAGAGAGGTGGTCAAGTTGCAGAGGTTTTCCTTCATTATATGAGATAGGGCTAATTCCGTTCCTGACAAAAGCGGTCAACATAGACAGGTGGTCAACTTACAAAGGTGGTCAACTTTACAGGTTTTACTGTATTGATATTTTTGAGTGTCCCTCGGTGCACCTCCCCCTCCCCCTGCTGGTTACCAAGAACCTTTTTTTAAATGTAAGAATATGTGAGTTTTTGAATTAAATGCATGACTTTGGATTCATTTGCTCACATCTTTTTGCATTGAAAATACTGGCTCATTGTAATCTCAAAACTTGTCTTCAATATTTTCCACTAACTTCCACTTTTAGCACTGCTTTATCATGTGAATAATTTCTTTCTGATGCTGGAATCTGCTAATTTTTGTGTCTCTCATACAATTTTCATGCCTTGTACATATTTTGCAAACAAGCAAATTTAATTAAAAAAAAAAATTGATTCATTGCTACATTGCAATGTAAGGTTGATGATGCATCATGATGTAGAAATTCCTACATCGCCCAGCCCTAGTTCATTGTAATATGATTTCACTGTATTTATTTAATATAATAACTGGAGACGTACCGAGTACTCGGTAACTTACTCGGTACTCGGCCAATAACTCAAATTTAAATTTTGAGAATAATGAAGTTTGTAATACTTCAATGGAATAAATTTTGATTTTAATGTCCTTAAAGTTAATAAAACTTATATATTAAAAATTATGCAAAAAAGGTAAGTATAGAAAATATGGAATTTTTATATTAAAAATGGATTTTTGCTATAAACAAAAATTAGTTGTAAAAAATATAAAAATACCTTTGCTTAGAAAATAAAAGGAAAAAAAATATGTTAAAAGCACAGTGCAGGAACACTGCAGACACATGTTTTGGCTTACAAGGAATTCCTTTTTCAATGCACAAAATGGGAGCTTGTGGATTTAAAGGCATCCGACAAAAGTCGGATTTTTTTGTTGAATGTCTTTACATTCTTTAGCACACAATGTTATGCACTGAAAAAGATGTTCCTTGTAACGGGAGGGGGGGGGGGGGCAGAAACACGTGTCTGCAGTGTTCCTGCTTATTTGTTTTATCTGCTTTTAAAAATTATTTGTTTGGCGGACTAGAACTATAATTGATTGGTATACAGTGAAATCCCTTCCAATGGACACCCCTCTTATGCGGACAACTTTTAATTCCCCAGTTCCAATGCAAATAACATTATTAAACCTGTGTCCTGGAGACACCTCTCTATTGTGGACAAAAAAAATTGTTCTTTTAGTGTCCGCATTAGAGGGATTTTACTGTAATTTGTTTTATTTCCAACTTGATTAATCATACCTTTTATTTATTTGTTTTTAATTTTGAAAATAATTTTTTTGTAAATTTTTTTATACAAACAAAATTGTTTACATAATGCATAATTAAATTTCAGCAGGAATTTAGTTTTAAAAACTATTATATGGACAAGGAGATCTATACAACTATTCCAAATAGTTCAAAATTCATCACATGTGTGTCGGTGGTTCTTAAAACATAATTGGTACTTGGTAACTGGGCCGAGTAGAGAAAAGCTGAGTGCTCGGCCGAGTACTTGATACTCGGCCAAAGTGCTACTCGGTACGTCTCTAATAATAATTATATATGGTTAAATTTCTTGATTAAAACTTTTGTATATCTTTTGATATAATTTTCACTTTACACATTCAAACTCAAATTTGTCTTTATTTTCCCCTTCAAAACGTTTTATATGAAGGTATTCAACAATCTTTTAAAAAAGAATTGTTTTAAAATGAATTTTGTAAATACAGTAGACCCTCATTTTAGGGGGGGGAGGGGTTACGTTCCATGGAAATGCCGCGTAAATCGAAACCGCATAAATTGAGGCCTAATACTAATGTTGAATTAGGGGTTCGGTTCCATAGATAACAAAATACTTCATTCTAGTGATGACTAATTGTACAATAAGTTTA
Source organism: Uloborus diversus (assembly GCF_026930045.1). Lineage (NCBI taxonomy): Eukaryota > Metazoa > Arthropoda > Arachnida > Araneae > Uloboridae > Uloborus > Uloborus diversus. The sequence goes on from NC_072737.1 coordinate 140,644,295, forward strand.
ATGTGTACTTATATCGACTTAAATGCACAACATGCATAAAGAAAACATAAATTAATTTCGTGTTTTGTATAAAGAAGAGCCGACTATGATAGTCTTTTGGCAGTCATAATGAGTTTTTCTCTAATTCTTTGCAGAGCTTTAATGCGTCCATGCTCACTTGCGTCATTTCCATGATAGAATGTCACTAACAAATCAGAACAATCATTTCTATTGTCTAGAAATGGCTCAAAATTTTCAATGTGAACAGTTTTGGTTGTGCGTCACCGCCATCAGTATACTCATTAGTTTTTGGCCTCCTTTGTTACTCCTAAAAGCTCTTCTCCTAGTGAGTTTTCTGAACTGTGTGAGTTTAATAACTTTACTTCTGAAAAGAGCTCTGGAACCAATCTCATAAAATGTCTCTAGTGGCCCAAGCTTGATTACTAGCATGCCAAAATGCATTTGATTGCGCTTAATCTGTAATCTGTAAGAGTTTGGATTTTGAAAGAGGGGAAAATTTTATCTGTTTGCATTTCCGCATTTGCGTAAAATGGAAACTCATCCGCGTAAAATAAAATAAAGGTGTCAAATCTTAAACCGCGTATAATCGAACTGTGTAAAATGGTATACGCCCAAAATGTCGCTGCCAAAATGTCGCCGGTCCAAAATGTCGCCAGTCCAAAATGTCGCCGGTCCAAAATGTCGCCAGTCCAAAATGTCGCCAGTCCAAAATGTCGCCAGCCCAAAATGTCGCCGGTCCAAAATGTCGCCGGCCCAAAATTCGCTAGTTCAATTGGTACGAAAAATTTAAATGTACGTCGATGCTTTTCAGCATAAAAGTTGCGAAAGAATATTAATTGCCTTTCAAAGTAAGTTCCTTCAAAAATTCCAAACGTTTTCTCCTGTCTTAATTCGTAAACATCAGATTAATTCCAGAAAATCAATAGTTTTCAGAAAAAGATACGTTTTTCTGTATACTATTACAAACGTAAACATGCGAAAGGCTGCTGCAACGGATTTCTCTTTCTCGTTTAATCTGATTAATAATAATACTCAAGATGTAACGCAAAGGATCAAGATGTAACGCAAGGATTCAGACAAAAAATTGGTATGGAAGTTAAACTAAACTGTTCTAAAGGCGAATGAAAGAATAGTGAGGCGCGATGTGAATATGGCAAGAGAATAGGCGGTTTCTATTTTTTGGCGTAATGAAGTAAAAACAAATAACTCCTTCACTCTAGCATATTATTACCTTAGCGACAAGTCAGTCATTTAGGGGATCAGGGGGAATGGCCCCCGACTTTGAATTTTTTTTTTATATATACAAGTGGAAGTGGTTTTTATAGCAATCCTATGAAATTTGCATTGGTTATATGCCCGTTATCCTCCCTCTCCCCTTTCACTGGAAAAATTTGAAATCACGGGTCAGGGTGGAAATAAAGTAGAAAGGTATCTTAATGAAATTTAATTTTCTCATAGATTTTTTAACATCACCCTAAGAACTAAAAAAAAAAAAAACTGTACGTTTTCAGTGAGATATACGTTGGTTAAAGTAAGATCAAAACTGTTCTGAGACTTTTTCTGGAAATGAAACTGAAGAAGTTTAACAAGACTGCTCGAGACCTTCCTCTGAGAGGACATTTGTATGCCCTTTGCGACCGGGATTTTGGGACAGCAAAACAAATGTTTAACAGAGATGACAGATTATTGCCGTGGAAATTCCCATGTCTTATGAGTAAAATTCTGAAATTACGTCGAAATGTTCACCGTCAAATCTTTTGAAATCAATGAAACCCGTAACTGCTAAAACAGGTGTCTTTCACTCAGATTTTTGAAAAACGACTCTACGCGATGACAAATGTTTTCAATTCTCAACATTCATGAAATTTATATATTCGATAGAACATCAAGGGGGACAATTTCAGAACAGCTATTTTATTAGAGGTTTTCAAGAGGATACTTTCATGCTTGCGAAGTAGCGCTTGTCAGCTGAATCACATTTTCCAATTTTAAATAGAAAAGAAAAAATTTCATAATGTAGGGTGAAATAACTGATATCAATGAGATTATTCAGATCAATTTTGACCTAGACTTATTTTTAAAATGAGTTTCAAAAAGTAATAGTTCCAGCTCGATATAGCTTGGTAATTCAGAAAGAAAAGAATACTGATAATAATAATAATAAACAAATAAGTTTTTCCCTCTCAGAAAAAATTGCTGTTTTAATTATTGAATTTTTACTACGTAAATTGTATAAGAATGCAAACTCAGTTTTTATTTAACATCCACGCTAGTTAAAGTGCTACAAAAATGAGAGGAATACACGGCTAATTTAGATTTTATTGATATCTTGCTCAACCTCTCATATTTAAATTCAGTATATTTTTCATTGTTTATTTAATTACACTGACTCACGTAAACGATTACGAAACTCAACTTAGAACGAAAATAAGGCTTGTTTTCGTTTAATTTCACTTGCATACTACATTTTTGTATGAATCCTCGCATTACTTCTTGAGATATAGCAGTCACATAAAACGATAAAAATTATTCGGTGATCCATCCTTTTGGGATGACTGAAGCCAAAAATAAATGAGCAACTCGCCCTTTAAGATATACCTGTAGACCAAATTTTGTCTTAACCCTTGTACAGTTGACCCTCGTTTTACACGGGTGTTATGTTCCACGGAAATGCTGCGTAAATCGAAACCGCGTAAATTGAGACCTAATATTAGTGTCAAAATAGGGATTAGGTTCCGTAGATAAAAAAATACTTCATTCTAGTGATGACTAATTGTATAAAAAGTTTAATGTGTACTTATATCGATTTTTATGCATAATATGCATAAAGAAAACAAACGAATTTCGTGTTCTGTTTATGAAGAAGAGCTGGCTATGATAGTCTTTTGGTGGTCATTAAGAATTTGTCCTCTAATTCTTTGCTGAGCATTAACACATCCATGACCACTTGCGTCATTTCCTTGATAAAATCTTCCTTTACTAACAAATCAGAAAAAAAGATTATTTCTATTGTCTACGAATGGTTCAAAATTTTAAATGTGAGCGTTTTTGGTTGTTTGTCACCAGAGTCGGTATCCTCGTTGGTTTTGACCGCCTTTGTCACTCGTAAAAGCTCTTCTTCCAGTGAGTTCTGAACTGTGTGAGTTTAATCACTTTACTTCTGATGGAAAAAGCTCTGGAACCAATCGCATAAAATGTCTCCAAGGACCCAAGTTCGATTATTAGCACGCCAAAATGCAGTTAGTTACGAGTAATCTGCAATCTATAGGAGCTTGGGTTTCGAAAGAGAGGAAAATGTTACCTGTTTGCATTGCCGCATCAGCGTAAAACCGAAACTCATCTGTGTAAATAAAATAAAGGTGTCAAATCTTCAACCGCGTATAATCGAAACCGCGTAAAATAAACCTGCTGAAAACGAGGGTCTACTGTATTACTTTTTGAGATATATCAGTCACAGATAATAAAAAAGAAAGGGAAAAAAAAACATTCGATTGCTCCACCCTCTGGTGTCATTGGCCCTAAAATCTGTCCCCCTGCTGCTTCCTAACATTTTATTTGATTCCGTTCATCATTTTTTGAGCAATGACAGTCACGCATATCGATGAAAACGTTCAGTTACTCCACTATCTTGAACGAATTGACGCAAAAAAACCACGCAGCTCTAAATCATATATGGGTACTTGCGGGTATCGTTCGAATTCTTACTACAGGTTTTGACGTAGAATGGCCCCAAAAAATCGGTCACATACAAACGCACACTATTCTTGAAGAAAAGTTTAAAATAATTTATCGAACGTCAGAACTGAACGCCGTCAGAACGTTTTACAGTTGGTAGATAGCGAGTCACAAGAAATAAGATAACGTAACGCTTGTATTCTATTTGTTTGCTGAAAAACAGCCGAGAGTTGCGAATCAAAACGGAATAATCTTTTTAGAATTTATCAAGAAACTCGGTTAGTCCAGTCCCATTTTTAACGGAGACATTCATTAAAGGCAGTAATCATTTATTCTGCAAATTTGGTGTTAAACAGCATTTTTGTACATTTGCATTTTTCTTACCAACTGAGTGAGCGAATTTTGGTTCTACGACATTTTGGACAGGCGACATTTTGGCCCGGCGACATTTTGGATCGGCGACATTTTTAACAGGCGAAATTTTGGATCGGCAATATTTTGACCCGGCGACATTTTGGACAGGCGACATTTTGGACCGGCGACATTTCGGCCCGGCGACATTTCGGCCCGGCGACATTTCGGCCCGGCGACATTTTGGGCAGGCGACATTTTGGATCGGCGACATTTTGGACAAGCGACATTTTGGCCTGGCGACATTTTGGACAAGCGACATTTTGGCCGCGACATTTTGTCCCGCGACATTTCGGTGGCGACATTTTGACCCCAAACCGTGTAAAATAAACCCGCGTAAAACGATGGTCTACTGTATTTTGAAGTCATGTCAGTTTATTCATTTTTTTATTTAATAAAACTTAACTTTGCACCATGCAGGAAATGAAGTTGTGTTTTTTAGAATGAATGTAGATGTTTTCCCACTTACAATTACTGAGAAAAAGCTTATAAAATGAATAATAATTGTTTAATATATCTAAACCTAAACAAAATATTTCTTGAATTGGTATAAGTTCCAAGTACTAGGAAGTTTTTTCTTTAAAAGAATAGAACAAAACCAATTAATCATTTTCAATGTACATGAGCAAGTCTTGTAGAGCTATCGCCTGAATTATTTTTAAATGAACAAAGTTGTTTGAATGAATGCGGTCATGTACATGTTAAAATCATGAACGATCTTCTGATGAACGGATCATTAAAAAGAAGGGCATTGCCCATTTCTAATTTGTACCTCACTAAGAACATTACAACAGAATACTCGTATTTCAGGCTCTGACTTAGCTAGATTAAAACAGTGGTGTCCCCCTCCCCCTTATGAGGAAAGCCAAGAGTTAGATCCTCCCCTATAACAAAAGAAAAATACTCCTCAACCCCTCCCCACCCCCCAGTTGGGCACCCCTGATTAAAAGATATAGAAGCTTTTGCTATCTTATTTCTACCTGTATCATGGTATGAACAAAACTAAGATTACAAGAAAAAAGCATAGTGTATAATCAGGATAAAAGGAATCTGGTTACTAGCATTCAAATTTGAATGGATTGGTTTCTTATTTACACTGATAATTTCTCTTATCTTCAATTCTGATCATGAAATTTACAAGTTTTCTTATTTTCTTACTAAGCAACGATTGAAAAAACCAATACTTTAATTTTTCCATTCAAAATTTCCTTAATTAAGTTTTATAAAAAATATTTTAGATGAAAAGAAAGAATGTGGACAATGGTCTTTTAGAAAATTTAGAAAACTCTGCTGCTAATCCCTGTAATACGAATGGTCCAAGTGTTGTTAGACGGGGAAGATCCAAAAAGAAAGATATTGAAGATGCTGCTTCAAATGCCTCGGATGCTAATGAAAAAACTATGGAGCTGCCAGCCTCAAGACAAAGAAAAAATGTAAATATTAATCTAGCGTTATTCTGATAGAAATTTGTAAGTATAATAATATGTATATGTGTGTGAGTGTTTTTTTTTAACTTAATGTTTATTTCAATTTTGTAATGTTATAGTTATTTTTGTTTTATTGCTTTTTGTAGGTTAAAGAGCAAGGGATAAAAGGTGGTGAAATTTCTACAAATGGCGATAGTAAAGCTGAGAGTGGAACAAAATCTACTGATGAAGTTCTAAACCCAAAGAAACGGGGTAAAACCAAAAATAATCGCATTGAAGGTAATTTGAAAGTAGCCGATATAAATGAAGAAAGTGCGCCTGTAGAAGAGAGTGAAGCAGATATTGCACCTAATCTTACAAAACCTAATGCAGTTGAAGAAAGTAAAGGTATATTGCAAAATGGAAGTGCATTTTCTAATAACGCTATTGATCCCAGTGAGGAAAGCAAGAAGCCTAATAAGCGAGGTAGGAAAAAGAAGCTGGATGAAAAGACTGGCGCCGAAAATGGCAAAACTGCTGAACCTGAAACTGAAAAAGAAGATCCAGTGGTTGAAAAACTTCCTGTCAAGCGCGGGAGAAAAAACCTGAAGTCTACGAAAATAACAGAAGGTGATAGTACTGAAAGTGTAAAGGCTGCAACAAATGAAAAAGTGGTTCCTGACGTTAAGGACGATGAGAATGTCGATGATAAAATCAAAAACATTGTACCTGAGAAACGTGGAAGAAAAAAAGTCGAACAAATTCCAAAAGAGGAAACTGCGAAAGCTACCACAAAAAGTAATTCTAAAGAAAAGAAAGTAAAATCAAATGAAAATATTGCATCTAAAAAGAAACACAATGTTCCTGCATTACTTGATGAACCACTTATTCAGGAAAACAGTAACAATGAAGAACTATTAGAGATTGAGACAAAAACAAATGAACCTGCTGATAAAAAGAAGAAAAAAAATGCTGCAAAAAAATGTCCTACTGTTGACCTGAAGGACTGTTCTGTTATGTTAAAGAGAAATGAAAATACAGAAAATGCTCTGCAAGAACTTGCCTCTATACCACTTCAAAAGAAATCTGATGAGGATAAAAGTAAAATTACTAAATCAGCAGAAGATCAGGATAACGGTGAAAGTTCAAAGGGCAAAAACAAGAGAGGACAAGATGGTAGTGAAGATGATTTTAAACCAACTAAACCAGCAAAAGTTCCTAAAAAAGCTACTAAATCTTCAGAACCTAAAAACATAGCCAAAACTCCTGGAATTGAAAAGTTAGATTTTAGCAATAAATCAACTAACTCTAGTGGTAAGCCTTGGAACTTTAAAATCTCTTCCTGGAATATCAATGGTGTTCGAGCTTGGCTTGAGGTACATTCGTTTTCTCTCTTTTATGTATTAACTGTCTTTTGTTTCAGCACCTATGTATTTTTTAAATTTAAATTATCAGCAAAAGTTGGAATTTTTTAATTATCAATTATAAGAAGATTTTGAGGCAAAGGGCTCTAAATTCCTATAATGCCATGGTTCCAGGTTCAAAACTTACCGCTACCCATTAAGTATGCTAAGAGTATATGCTTGTTGGATCCTTGTATCTAAAGGTCCCATGGTCAGCGACTAGCAGTTACCATAAGTGCAGGTTTTCTTGAGATTTGCAGCGACCATTCCAGAACTGCCAAAATTGTGGAGGTGGTAGTGCTATAAATCAATCCTTAGTGTCAAACTAAATCCCTATTTGAGTCCCCCGCTCACGGAAGATGGATCAACCCCAGTGGCGCAACCGGGGGGGGGGGGGGGGGGTGACTAGAATGTCTTTCAAAAACATTCTTATTATTAAAAAAGGAATGCACCTTGGGAAAATAAAGTAATTTTAATGAGAAAAAAGTGAAAAAAATCTTAGTGCCTTTTAAAAAGACCCTTAAAATAAAAGTTTTCAATAGTTGTAGATTATTGATCAGTTAAGCACATCCCACACCTTTTATATCTTTCATTTCCCCCCCCCCTTTTTTTTCTCATTCCTTGTCCATCTCAAAAAAGGAAAGTCTTCAAAATGCTAAGCTTTAGAAGCCTCCTCACCCTGCTAAAACCATTAAAGATATTCTTTTTTCTTTCTTTTTAAATTAGTGAAGCAGTTTCTAAGCATAATTTTAATTAAGATCTAATTAAATTAAATATTACTTGGCATTCACTGTGTTCAGGGTTCGCCGATATATATCATGATATATATCCGATATTTATTTAAAAAATATCATGAAATTTTGATATTTTTGATATTTATTTTTTCAACTATGGTATTTTCAATTTAAAAAGTATATTAATCAGTAATATTGTCCATTTATTATTAAAAGTGACCAAAAAGTTATTTTCTGTATTTTTATGATGTATAATACATCATTAATAAGTAATATAATATTCCATTTTTACTTGTATTTTATATTCATGAAATTATTAGTAATATAACAATTTCAATTCTATTGAAAATGCCTAATTAGATATTAAACACTGCTCAGAACAAAAGAAAATGTCTTATGATTGAAAGTGTAATGCATATTATTTACTTCTGAATCATGTAACTGTAAAAGTAAGTAACAGAAGAAAAATGAGTAAAACAGCTAATCCTAAATTAACTCCATTAAAATTAATGGAAATGTAAAATGAAATATTAGATATAAATGATGAAAGAACCATTAATTTTAAGTCTATATAATGTAATTATAATGTAAGAAAATAAAGAGTGATTTGAGATGTATTTACTATTTTGACTACTTTAGTTTCTGCTAATTGAAAATATAGAATATATATCAAAATATCGGACATTTTCATTGAAAATAAAGGATATATATCAAAATATCCGATATATATCAAAATATCGGATGTTTTTGGCGGCGTTTTAACTGAACGTAAACAAAGTTAAATAAATGGTAAGTCTAGAAGATTGACAGTAGCGCTAATTCTATCAAGTTCTATGCATTTACAGCGCTGAAGCATATTTTGGATGGATGCGCGAAACTTGGGTTTTTATATAAGTTCTTTGCATTAACGGATTTGAAGCTGTAATGATTCATTGCAACTCTATTGCTTGGTATTTTTTGAGTTTAGTTTACAAAAGTTGTTGTCAAATACCGGAATTAAAAAGGTTAAAAAATTTCGTATTCTTTTTTCTGTTAAATGTCTTGTGAAATAATGGCACTGCTGAAAAAATTGATTTACCTAACAATGTGCATTTTGGATTGGATCTGCTGAAAGAAAATTATTTGCATTTTTAAAATCAACATTGAAAAATGTCTGTATCGTTAGAAAACAATTAGAAAAACAATAGTTTCATATGTGTTATATATTATATTTAACCAAATGACTATTTTACTATTGCAAATTCACAATTTGCGTCAGATTTTTGCCAAATAAATGGCAGAGAGGTCCTTTGATGCTCAAGATTTCACATAGGGTAGTTTTCGTTCGCAATCGGAACCACCTTACGCCCCCTCCCACCGGGGGTTTCCTTTTACGAATCCAGTTTCCGACGGATCTTTGCCGAATTTGGCACAGTGATTCTTTGATGGTCAGGTATTGTCATAGGGTTTTCGCCTACCTGTGAGGGAAGGGGGGAGGGTGCAAATAAACCACACGGGAGGTTTTCCTTATGCAAATCCAGTTTATGTCAGATTTTTTCCAAGCATGGCACTGTAGTCCTTTGATGCTCAGGAATTCACATAAGTTTTTTGTGCCCCAGTGGAGTGTGTGAAGATGGACCACTTTTAAGGGTTTCTCCGAAAAATCTGTGAAACGGAATGATTACGAAAAATCCAATTGAATTTTGAGTCGTGAAATTGCTCCTTCTACACATTGACAGGAAATGTTAATGCTATTTTTTTTCTTTTTTAAAAAACCTGATTGTTAAATATGCCTCACTAGACGAAACTTTTATTTTCGAGGTAGACCGTGCAACGCTGGATAATGCAACTATTGACATGTACATTAGTAAAGGTATATTTCATAGTTCTGTGTGCTTAGTGGGTGTATGGTGTGATTGTTTCCAAAATTTATAGCTGCATTCTTTCAAGATTTATTACTAGTATTTTACTTTAATGTAACTCAACTTAGAAGTAAAAAGTCTTAATGCAAAGGCTATTAAATGATTAAAAATAAACTGAGACATTAATACGAAATATAGTTTTAAGTATATTCAAATTATTGAGACTGCTCAAATCAAAAGATTTAAAAAAAATAATGAATAGAATCTTTAAATTTTTTTAAGCACTTTTGTCATGCATTGAGCTATATTATTTGCATGCCCCCCCCCCTTCCAGGAAAATTTTGAATTAAAGAACCAATTGCATTTATTATATTTGGTAGTATTTTTTGTTATTTTTCAATATAATATGCACTGAACTATAAATGTTGCCCCCCCCCCTCGAAACTTTGAATTCTTCCACAAATATATCAATACATCGAAAATATCAATATTTGGTGAGGGATATATTGTGGAATTAAAGTTCGGAAATCGCCCAGTCCTAGTTGGGGGTAAACTTCTCGAAATATGGCTCTTAAGCACAGCTTTAAGCTATTTTTTGTCACTTTTGAGAGAGGGGGGGGGGGTATGGCCAGAGTTGGCTTTCTGCCCCGGCAGAAGCTAGTTTTTGCCATGCCAGTGGCAGAAACTGGTTATAACTGGTAAAATCCGATAGAAATTGGCAAAAACTCAAAAGTGTCTCTAATACTCAAATAATCACTAAATGATATTCGTGTAAGTAAAATAAAAAATCATTTCATTATTTAAAAAAATAAAATCCTATACTAGTGCGCTTGATTTAGTTCGAAAAGGGAACTTTCCAATTATTGCAGATGGTTGTAATATTTGGATTAATCTAACAAATTACGAAAAATCATATGGGTGCTTAGGAAAGGGGAGTGACATAAAGAATTAAACAGGCATTACTGATTGTAATTTGCTTGCTTATATGCTTCATCTAAACTGCTTGTGATTGAAATTAACTGTGCTTCAAGAAGAAAATGCCAGAATTTTACTTGCCAATATTAACATAGATTTTCTACCTAATGTCACAGCTTTGCAAAAAAATTACCCACATTTCTCAAAACATATTTTTCCCCTCAAATTTTTACCATTAGCCCAATTACTAGTTGGTAAAGTTAAAAAAAAAAAAAAAACTGTTTAGGTTTTAGAAACCACCTTTTCCAAGGAGCAACTGCACAATCCAAACAGTGTAACATTTGATTTGGAATTGTGATAATATTGTAATTAAATCGTGCTTTTCTTAACAACTAATTATTTTCTCCATGCTTTTTCGATTGTCTGTCAATAATTAATTTTTTTTTCTTTTTTTGGTTTTTGCCAGTTTCTGCTGCAAATGTGGCAGAAAGTGGTTTTTGCCATGCTGGTTTAAACCAGTTTCTACCAGTGGTTTTAACCACTTCTGCAGAAACTTGCCAACCCTGGTTATAGTTTCTTTTGGATCCATGCCTGGTTGGATCTGCTTATGACAATGACTTGTATGACTTAAGAAGTGTCATATATATTAAGATGGGACCTTACTAACTGAATGTGTTTTGCGTAGTTAGTGGCTCTTTGATTTTCCTTACACTGGATGCAATTTTATTCTCTTGTACAGCAAAAATCCATTGTGTTCTGTTTGAGAACCTGGGTTGATAGGTGGATCCTATGAGATCAAGTACTACTCAAAAATGCATGGTAATCAATAAACTTGTGACTTGTGACATACATTACAAATGCGACGACCAGCAACAGGATCTGGGCCCAGCTAGGCTGGTCCTAGTCAGTTTATAAGTCCCCAATGAAGATCAATGGCCCTCTTAAAGCTATCCACCCCCTTGCTCATTACCACCTGTTCCGGTAAGCTGTTCTAAGTGCCCATGACCCTACCAAAGAAGTAATTTTTCCTGATTTCCAGGTTAGCATGAGATTTGAACAGCTTAAAAGAATGACCCCTTGTCTTGCTTTCTGTGAGAAAATTTAACCTATTAACGTCTTTCATTTTGATAAATTAAAACAACTGAATCATGTCCCCTTTGACTCTCCTTTGCTCTAGGCTATACATATTATAAGTCTGTTATCAAAGTCTAAATCTGAAAGTCCTATTACTCATCTAGTAACATTTCTTTAAACCCTTTCCAATACAGAAATATCTTTCCTGAGGCAAGGAGACCAATAGTGAACAGCATACTCCAAATGAGGTCTTACTAAACTCCTATGTAACGGCAGAAGAATTAAATTCTGTACAGCCGAGATCTGAATGTGATTTTTAGAAAATTCTGTAAAAAGATTTGAGTTTTGTTTTGCTCAAACTAGCATAAGTTACAGAAAGCTAACAGTAGTTGAAGTGCTAAAACAGATAGTAAAATTAAAAAAAGAGTTTTTTTCTAAATATGCAAGACTTTTGTAATATCGTAATACAGTAAAATCTCATCTATTCATTTCAGAGGAATAAATGATCATTCCCATTTTAATTACATTGTTTGAATTCCAGTTCAATGAATAAAATTGCAGTTCCTTGAATTCATTGTTTTGGGATTTAAATATAAAAGCTGTGCTTTTTTTTCCCATCTTTATAGATGTTTTTTTCCCAGCCCAGTTATTAATTTCATTTTTCTTTTTAGAAGGACGGCCTTTCATACATTAATCATGAAAAGCCAGACATTATTGCTTTGCAAGAGACGAAATGTTCTGATGATAAACTACCTGAAGAAGTTACAAAAATTGATGGCTATCATTGTTATTGGGTTGCTGGAGACAAAGATGGGTATTCAGGAGTTGGTCTTTTATCAAAGCAAGAACCAATTGAAGTGAAGTATGGAATCGGTAAGATCATTTATTATGAGTTATGTTTTTCATTAGAATTTCAAATTAGATATATCCAGAGATTGTATAAAATTTTTGATTGAAACTGGATACAGTCACTGGTACTTATAATGAGCCCTGATTTTGGGGCATATTTGATTCGATTAAATTCTATCTACCTATAGTGCAAGCAGAAATTTCCTTTGCCCCAACGAGAAGGAAATTTCTTGTTACGACACTGGTACATAGAATTCGATTGAATTGAACATAATCGAGTTGAATTAAGCCCTTAACAAGAAAATCAGAAATACTTGGTTTGTACAATAGAGAGAAGAATAATTCGCGTTTAGTAAGCGGACCCCATTTGTAGTGAGTAATGCATTTGTGATTCATAAAATGCATTGACTTCCCCTTTTCGAACTCGGTTAATCTTTTCTTGGAAAAAATCCTTCAATATTCCAAAATCAATTGATAGTTAATAAGTAGAGCCTGGATTTTGACAACCTAAAATATCTTAAAAAGTGAAAAAAAATTGCAAAAAATATGCAGTGCACTTAATATAAATTCTCTTTGATTTGAACATGAATTTTCACTTGAAACACTATTTCTTAGTAAAGATATACATACAGTGGCTCCCAAAAATGTTCATACACTTTGAAATTTTTTAGTTAAACCGAAATAACGCGAAACTAAATTTGAATATGAAGTCCTATGTTTTTTCGCATCATTCCTATGTCATTCTAAATAAAACCCTGTAGTTTTTTCAAAATATTGACGGATCTTCTTTTTGAAATGGGTCAAAAAACGAAGAGACAGAGAAATAATATGCCACAAAAATCATTGTATGCTCAAATATTTTCGAATTAATTCATGATAAAAATTATCATATGTCGTTTTTTTATTATTTTTGCATTGTGTTGACCCTTAAAAATCATTTGGCTCTAAATTTTTGTTTATTTATTCCTTAATATTGTGCTTATTACTTTAAAATTACTGGTATTCGTAAAAAAACCACAAACGCCATTCGAAATTAGATTTTTTTTTCTCACAGTAGCGGTAATTTGGTTTGAAATGTCTCTAAATTAGTTAAATTATTCCATTCTATAGTAAAGTGATTGATAAAATGCTTTAAAGAAAAGAATCGGACCGAAAACAAGGTAAGAAAAGGTTAACCGTCAAAGTTGACAAGGGTTGATCGGTGATTTACAGTTAAAAAATTAATGAAAAATACACATTTGAGTGCTGTAAAAGTTTCTGCAAAGTTAAATGAAAATCTTTACATTTAATTTTCACCTAAAATTGTTCGCCAAGTTCTCTGATTAAATAGATTAAATGGGGACCTCTTCCCGCAGAAATTTTCTTGGCTGTTCGAAAAACAGAAAACATACGCTTTTCATCGCAAAATCCATGTTAAATAAGCTCAAAACGTTTTGGAATTACGTCTTACTTACAAATAAAAATGAATTCAACATTTTTGGTTAAATTTTTGTATAATTGTAAATAGAAGAAAAAAAATAGAAACTTAATCTGAAGAACTTAGTTGGACCAGCTAATCATCACGGTGAAGGTGTTCTTGTGTGAGGGTTCATATCAACATGAGGACTTGGTAGTTTGGAATTTTTTGATGATATAATGAATCATGCTGTTTATTTAAATATTTTAAAATCCAATTTTAAATTCTTAGCCAAAAATTTAGTTATGGGAAACAACTTAGTTTTTTATCAAGATTTGATTAGAAGCACACAGTTTTCAAAGTTTGCGTCTAGTGCCTCAAAAATTGTCTTAAAGTTTAGAAAATACCCCTTCAATGTCCAGATTTGAACTTAATGTATCATATTTAAAGATATTTTCAGGCTAGATTACGAAAATACAGCTTTGAAACAAAAATAGATCAAAGTGTGGTTGAACACTTACTCAGAAATTATGCAAAAGAAAAAAGAATGAAATCTATGCCCCGGTGATTAAAAGGTGTTGTTGATACTGCATGATATTCTACTTAATAAAAAGTTAGATTCAATAATATATAGACATTTTTAAAAGTGTACCAAGACTTTTGTGACATAAAAGTTCTGGCACTTCTTGGTTTTTGATTTTTAAAAATTTAAGTTTTATTATTTTTAAAAAAATTTCATGTAATTTTGTTGAAAATTGATCATATATCGTATGATTAAATACCTATTCCGAAATATTAATTCTATCCAATGGATAGGAGTCCTACTTATTGAAAGTCGTAGGTGTACGAACACTTTTAGGAGCCACTGTAATTGTCTGAAAATATTCACAATAAAGTAAATAAAGTACATTTTTCATTCAAGTTCACAGTAATGTTAAAATGGCAAAATACTAAACAAAAAATGTGTTTCCCTGTTTTTATTTTTCTCATTAAAAAAAAAAAATCAATACAAAAAAAAAATAATACAGTATAAAAAATCTTTTAAAGGCCCTGAAAAGTTTTTGAAAATTGCACTTATATGAAAAAATGCTTTAAAATATGAGAAAATGCCCTAAAATGTCTTACAAATGCCTAATAAGATAAAAATTGCCGAAAAAATGCAAATACACAGTCAGCAAACAATAGTAACCAAAATTAAAAAAAAAAAGACATTTCCCTGCACTTTGCACCTTTGTTGTTTTTTTAATGAAATTTTTTCTCCTTCATCTCAATAACTCAAAAATTTTTCCTTTCTTCATTCAAATAATTTTCAAACTCCTGTGCATAATGCTATTAGAATGGTTTTTTATCTCCCCCACTTACGTGTCATCAGTGGACAATAGTCAACATTCCAGAATAAACATTATCCTCCTGCCTAACGTATTTTAGTTTGTTTTTTTGTAGTTAATACTTTCTAAATAAGTATAAATGTAAGATATGAATTTAATTGTTTCATCATTAGAATTATTTGCTAACAGAAGTCTCTCCTTGAAATCCAAATGATACAAACTTTTTTTGTCCTTGATAATAGTATTCACATTCAGCTTTTAGCAACTACTTTTTGTGTAATTTTTTTAAATAGATTTTGAATTTTTAACTCGTTTACAGGTATTGATCAACATGACAATGAAGGCCGAGTCATTACTACTGAATATGAAAATTTTTTTTGTTGTTGCTGCCTGTAAGTTTAT
This sequence comes from Uloborus diversus, assembly GCF_026930045.1. Lineage (NCBI taxonomy): Eukaryota > Metazoa > Arthropoda > Arachnida > Araneae > Uloboridae > Uloborus > Uloborus diversus. The sequence goes on from NC_072737.1 coordinate 140,659,729, forward strand.
TATTACGTTAAATTTTTTTTATGAGCATTACAAAAAATTGTATATCATTTGAATTTAATATATTAAAGAAGTAAAATTTTATTATGTGATGAATAGACTCCCAAAATTATATGAAGGGGCACAGGGGTATTTGAAATTTCCACTTGCGTACCATGCATTAGGGCTGGGCCATGTTGGAATTTCTACATTGTGAGGCATCGCCAACCTTACATCGCGATGTAACGATGCATTAGGATGTAAGTTTTTTTTTTGAACTAAACTTGCTTGTATAGCAGTTTCACAAAGTATATACAAGATATAAAAATTATATATCATGCCATACTATAAATTTACTGCTTTCAGCACCAGAAAGAAATTCAGGGTTCGTACGGGTCATGGAAATCCTGGAAAGTCATGGAAAAAAAATAGGCGAATTTCAGACCTGGAAAAGTCATAGAAAATTGAAATTTTCATTGAAAGTCATGGAAATTTATTTCAAGTCACGGAAAAATGTCCTGGACAAGGAGAAAGTAACAGTAACTGAAGAAGCATTAGAAATCTTGAGTGATTTAACAGTATAGCACATAAAAGCTATTAAAAGTGGAAAATTGAACAATCCCAAAATCAAATCTGAATTTTGAAATCTCATTGCATCCACTTCTTTCACATCCGCTTGCTTTTTTTTGCGATGTGATTTTACTGCTTGGACATCACTTAAAAAGCAGGTTGTATTGCATCCGAGTTCAATTCTATCATTCGTAAGCACTTAATTATTAAATTTATCAGAGTTTATCTCAATTTGTTGAAGGTTTTAGAAAATAAAGATCTTTAGTCTGACGAAAGAATACAGAAAAAGAGGAATTCTAAAACAGTAGTGCCCAACATACGGCCCTCAAAACTAATCCATGCAACCCACTGCTACGTTCAATGTCAGGAATCAAATAAGTTCTGGAATTTCTGAACCTATCAATTTATATGCATTTTGAAAATGCAAATAAGTAAACAAAACAAGTATACTTTTGAATCGGAAGATTGATTCATTACTGAATGGTTCTATCAAAAAAGATCTGGTTTACGGCCGGATGCAAGTAAAACGATCGCAGGTCGCTCTCTCGTATTTTACGTCATCTGCGATTTGTGCAATGCAAGTTGTAACAAATCTGCGAGCAACGCGGCAAATTACAACTAAACTTTGTGAGAAGGCAAATCCCGCCACAAATAAACCTGCGAGCGACATTAATGGCGGTTAGCAGATGTTGTGTAGTTGCTCGTTGTAATTTTAAGGTGTTGGAGTTTGAAATTGAACGATAAAAACGATTCAATTCAAATGAGGAATGCCTGCTATCAGTTGACAATTTCTAAAGGAAACAGCAAGAGCAGGAAACAGTTCTCAACAAGTTGTTAATGTCTGGTACTACGTCCAACACAAAATGAGCTGCAAAAGAGTATGCTAGTATACTTTTAAAGTCTACATACTCTATTGCTGACCTTTTTTGTTCAATTCAGCATAATTTCAAATATTTTAATGGAAAATAAGTTCGTAAGAGTTGCCCTTGTCCAAGGTATTTGTTATTTTTAATGCTCTGCTGTTCTAAACATGAGTACAACTAGCTAGCATATTATAATAATTAGAATCTTGGTATTTGTTATTTTGGCAAAAAACTTCATTAAGAAGTTAAATTACTTTGTTTGAAGATACATTTTTTGCTCATTCAAGGCGATAGATTTAATTGTTTACCATAAGCAACTATACTTTTTTTCTTCCTTGTACTTTACTTGAGTAAATGTTTATAACACTGATAACTCTGTTTTTTCAAATTCTACTTAATTCGAAAGTAATCCATTCAAAATGTAAATACGTATATGCTAACAACTTCTATCTCTTGTTTTGAATGTCTGATGTTTTATCTATTATAATTTGAATGCTTGTATGCAAACTGATTAGCTTCTTAAAACTTCAGGTATATAAAAGTCATTAGTTTTTATTGAAGTACAAACCATTTAAAGTTTTCAATTTGATTTTAATATCATGAAAATTATGGTAAGGTAGTCTGAGAATATTGATGATTCCAAATTTCCGTCAATTTCATTGCTGCAATGGTTTTATTTGAACTTTAAAATGAAATAAGGCTTAACAATAAAAATTACCTGTTCCAAGCGCAATATTTGGAACGAGCAAGCCTGAAAAAGCGCTTCCTCCTTTTTCCGCTGGTACAGAACAAGTAAACGTGTATCAGTCAACGTTTACGCAAACTACCGTTCTTTAACTGCCTTTGCAGCTCTGCAGTTAACGAGTCCAATGCCTTACCAAGCAGGCACCTTGTTCGAACTGAAGCCCTGACAGGGGAGGAAGTTTTTAAAATTTAGAGATCAGTAATAAATAAAATTACAGTTGACTTGAAAGTTCGAGGTTCTGTTGAATTTGAGGTACTTCATTTACATTTTAAATTTAGTTTTTTTAGTCGCTTAAAACATATTTTCATTAAAATCTGAAGATAGAAATTTTGCTTCTGTAAAACTAATTAACTTCCAACAGGAAATAAGGAAAAGACATTGAGAAGGTTGTTTCAACAACTCCCAAAGAGACACGAAATATTTATCAACTAAAAGATATGTATTACGACTACAAGATATGTATGGAGATAACTTGATATGCAAAATTGACATTGAAATTTTCAACAAAGAACATGTTAACATCCCTTTTGGAGAATCTGATTGCAGTAAAAAAATAGGTGCACAACTCGACGCTACATGAGTTTCAAAAACGAAATTTAAACCTTTCACAACTAACTGTTTTTGTGTTATGCAAGATACATCTCGTACATGCGCACTCTGATAGAGAAAACTTGTCGAAATGGTAACCGGTGCAGTCAAAATACGTGTTTTGGTTGTTTAAAACTGCGCAAATTAATATGCAGTGATATCGTGAAAACATAAAGTCATAATTTGTTTAGACGTAGTTAAAGCGAAAAATTATGTTGAAATTTGAGCAATAAATTTTTCGTGAGAATATTCTTTTTCTTTATACAAGAAGTAAAATGTGTCCCTTCTATGTCGTTCGAATAGTGTCAATTTTCAATCTTGAAGAATTTTCTGGATAATCCGAGTTATCAGTAATCGGAGGTGACATGAACCCTAATTAACTTGGATTTTTGAGACTGTACTGTATTTCTTTTTTATTTCAAGTCATCTAATAATGAATGTAGGGACACCCTTGAGGATCATGCATTGAAACTCTTACATTTATTATTTTAAATGAAGATTTCCCAAACATTTTTAATTGATTTATTTTCTGATCTTAACCCAAATACGAGACTTCTTTCCTTCCAAAGCTCTGTCACTGGGACAGAAACTATGCCCCCATAAACCTGCTAATATGATTATTCATTAACAAGTTTTTCTTGAAAGCTGATTATTCAATTTTCAAATTCACCAAGACAATCACTCGATAACCAAAGATTTGAAAACAAACAATTGAATTCAAGAAGGCTTTTGGTCTGATTTTAGGGGTCTTCTGTAACATTTGAGGGATGTGTGTCATTGCCTTTGGGGGGGGGGGGATAGACACTACTGCATTATAACCCTATTCAAATAAAACACTTGAAAACAATTATTCGATTATATATCATATTTGGTGACTGGTGCTTAGCCTCCTCGTGAGCAATAGTGCACCCCTCTGCGACACTTTCCCAGATTTCAATTGTATTAAAAAGAGTCAAGATCCCCAAATTTTTATTGTAGTAACCTCTTGATTATCCGCAGAATAGGGTGGCAAGGTAACCGTGGATATGCGAATTTGTGGATAATCTGCAAAAAAAGGTTAAAACGATGCTAATGCATGCAGTAGCTCAAGAATATCAATAGCGCTTGTATAATTTATACTATGGCTGAAACGATAACAGTGTATGTAAAAAATGTATGTCTCTCATTATTGCAAATGAGTTACCGAGAAAATGGTACAGATGTAACTGAAACTGATCAAGCAAGATTAACCAAAAATGCATAGGAGAGAGGAGGGAATTTTTTTTGCACCAGACTGATATTGTGGTCACCTGTTAGCATCTCCCTATTTTTACTTCAAGAACTACTAATGGTGGATTAGCCACATCGCAATTGTTAGGAGTCCCCACGGAACAATGTACATGATAAATGCTTTACATAGTTTTGTGATAGTCAACGAGCCCCCCCCCCCCCCAAATTGTAACTTTGCTACTAAGAATTATAGCACTGGGACACTAAACCATTGTCTCTCGTAAACCCACCCATTTGCACACCTATAATACAACACCACGGCAAGTCAAAAATTGTTGATTTCGAGTAATACAGAAGTCCCGGATTTTTATTAGTTCTATTAAAATGCAAGACCAACTACAAATGAAAAAAAAAATTAACCCTATTTTTGAGATTATGTCAGTGTGTTACTATAAGAATTTAAGCTAAGGCGTATTACATTTAAATTGATTTTTCTCAAAAAAAAGTTTTTGCAGATGTGGCAGTGTTGTACTAGGTATATGATATGATAATTCTTGAACACCTTTCACGCAAAAATATACCATTTAGTGGTGTTCTCCATATAAGCCATATACTCTCAAACACTTTTTAGACATACAGCGTATACCCTCAAGCGTAATAAATTTTCATATTATAACATACTATGTATATGATCACATACACATATTGTGCTTAGTGGATTACGAAAAATTGACGAGAACATCACTGATATCATTTGACTACCAAATCATCCAAAAGAATTGCTTGATAACCAAGCACTTAACAGCATATATTCTACTACAAAACTATACAACTAAAAATTGAAGAAGCAATCATTTGATTATAAGACCATTCAGATCACATGGTGTCCATTCTTTTAAGAGTGACTGAGCACCCTTTAAAAAACTATTGGTCTGTGTCCCCAATAGGATTCTTGTTATAATGGACTAACACCACTAACAAATTTCAATAGCGCAGTCTGCATCATGACCCCCTGTGGGCACCCCTGCAACTGAATTTCTTAAAAAGTCAACCATTTGAGAGGTCCATTCAGTTCTGAAATTGATCAAGAAACATCCTTGAACGGTTGACATATAGCGAATTGCGAAGTCCATTGCGGGAAAACTCGGGGAAGTGATAAACGAGAACATGAGATTTGGTACTTGAGAAGTTCATTGCTTAGGAATTCATAAGCGAGTGCTCGAATGATCTGCAAAAATCGAGTGATATGATTATGAAAACTGGTTATGCTCATTTCCTCATCCCAAGGTAAGTAAAACACATGGTCGGTTGATTAACTTGAGAATATGTCAAAGCTTGTAGGTTCATCTAACAGTAATTTCACGGCCTAATTAGTGAATAAGGCATGGCCTGGGAAGGACCCCCTGCTTTTTAGGTGCCCCAGGTGGCTAAAATTGTTTGGTTTGACTACAAGAGGGGGGGGGGCACAAAAAGTGTTTGACCTAGGATCCCCGCAACATTTTAACGGGGGGTCCTGGTTAATTTTTAGAATGAAGAAGACAAAAAAAAAAAAAAATTGTCCATGAGTGTGGCGGGGTTAACTGTCAATAGATGATTTTAACAAAGATTTTTTGCTAAGTAAAAATAATACGATACTGGAATACATTCAAGAAATTTTCAATCTAGGACTCATATCCCAACTCGCACCTATGGATATACAGTGAAAAAAGTTGATCGTAAATAAGCTTAACATGAAATATGGGTTAACGTGAAATGATATACAGTAAAACCTATAAAGTTGAACACTAAAGTACTACACCGAAAGTGGTCAATTTACACAGAATTCGCTGTAGTAGTACCTATAGTGGGGTAATTCAGTTCTTCAAACATGAAAAAATATTTCAGTCCCTTCGGTCTTGTGTTAAACTTTTCACCGTATTTCAATTTTTTCATGCGTGAAATCTTTATAATCTAGCTCATCTAATTTAGCAATTGAATTTAAGAGTATTTTGCTATATAGCTAGCACTATCCTGTCATCACTGTATAAATTCAGTTGCTTTACTAAAAAGAAAGAGTTGAAGCTTAGAAATTGGAAGTATTTTGTATTATTTGATAAAATTTTGTTCCAAAAAACCCCACCAAAAAAGGTTTCTGTGAGATGTAAAAGGAATAGAATTCAAAAAGAAATAGTCGACAAATAAAATTTCCATTTAGCTTGAAGCAAATAAAAAGGAATTATAAAACCAACACTAATTATTATTTTAGCAGAATCTTAAATACAAATCTGAAGTTGCAAAATTTTGAATTTTCGACTAACAAAAATATCAATATCGTTGGAATTAGATTAAGGAAAAAAATCATGCATAAAATGTGATGGTTTTGAAGCTTTCAGCCAGCTTCAAGCTAAATCAAAAATTTACTTGTATTTCACCTTTAAATTCTACCTTTTTATCTGTGTCATTGCAGTGTTCAAATTTATTTTGTATTCAAAATGTATTCAGTTTTTCCCGCTAAAACAAGCAAGGAAAAAAAGTTGACAGGGTCAAACATTCTGTGTGTCATGCTGCAATAGTTGAAAAAATTAAAATGCAAGAATGTTTAGATTAAATTCGCTTTTTTCATATTTCTCCAGCGTTTTTATAAAGAGTTTCACTTGCAATCCCCTGTTAGAAACATAAAAAACTAAACTATGTGACTTTACTTTAATTAACCAAAATACTGTCAAGTTAAGTGGATGATTAAATGCACTGTTGACACTAAAAGTCAACTTTTGAAGCAAATTTATTGAAACGTAGTGACGACTCATTCAACCTTTGTCCCATTCAATATCATTCCGCCTGTTTATAAAACAAATATCAGACATTTAAGCATCATCATATTCGTTTCACTGCGTTTTTACTTTACTTAACTTTATATGATGAAGACAAATAAGAATAGTTTAGTTTTTTAAGTGCACACTTATGTTTTGTCCATTACGAGTAAATGCTTCAATGAGCCTGTTGCATTCATGCAGAGGTTTTGCTAATACAGTCGAACCTCCATATATCAAACTTCCACATATAGAAATTTTCTATATATCAAAATCCCAGCAAATTTCTATGTTCATTACATAGAAAAATTCTTTCTATGTGTCGAAAAAATCTCTATATATCGAAAAAAATTTCGAGACATTCGTAAAAAAAATTTTCACTTCAGACTCTTTGTCTCATGAAAAATTATTATTAGGGGAGAAAAATTATGCTCACTAAAGGTTGCTACGAAACTCATAAGGAATCTGGGGTTGAGGGCTGTGTAGATAGGTCGTTGTTCCGTTCTGGAGTTCTTAAATTCCCTCAAGTTCATTTCAATTCAGTTGTAACCAGTAACACTGTAAAATCAGTTTCAAGTTATCCCTTTTGTCTGTTGATTATCATTCCCAACAACCCAGCTTCAGTAAAAATCATTCCAGTTAAGTAGATTGATTTTTTACTTTACTCTCGATTACACTGTCAAAACGAAACCCCCCTAATGTTGCGAATCAAGTTAATTGCAGAAGAATGAAGATGTATGACGGCGCAAAAATGAATTTCTGTTATTATTTTATTTTTCAACTTTTATTTAATCCGATGCTCGTACAAATTAGAAATTGGGTTTTATACACGAAAATTAGCTTTAATTTTAGTGTTTTAGGAGATTTGTACGATAAAATAAGATTGTTGCTATATATCGAATTTTTTTCCGGAAATTTGCTATTTCGATATATGGAGGTCCGACTGTACTCATTTCCAAAAATTAGCAAGTTTGAGATTAAATAGTGTGTAAAGAGGTCATGAAAATTTTCATTGAAGTCATGAAAAAGTCTTGGAAAAGTCATGGAATTTTTTCATCCAAATGGAGTATGAACCCTGGAAATTCATTATATTATAAAGCAGTGCTAAAAGTTCAAGTTAGTGAAAAATATGGAAGACGAGTGTTGAGATTGCAATGAGCCTGTTTTTTTTCAATGCAAAAATTTAATAAATACAGATATTGTCCACATTATTAACCATTTAGATAATAATGCTTTTGTGCTAACTAATGTTCGAAATTTGTCTTCAAAATTAAACACAAAGAAATTATCATACTAAAAGTGATAAAATAAGTTAGAAAAAACATTTTTTCAAAATTTACTGGAACTTGTCCTAATGTAAATTTATCATGGAATCCCAGAAGTAACACTTCCATTGAATATACCCCCCCCCCCCCCCCCCAAAAAAGTAAGATCATTCTGTAATCCAGTATCTCCTCGTAAATTTCGATAATCATCTTCATTTGCCCCTCCCTCAAAAATAAATAAATAACACACACACACCAAACATTTTCAGCTCAGCTGGTCAGAGCGTTTTTAGAAATTTAGTTCCCCCTCCATACGAAGGTTTTCTTTTCTAAAAAAAAAAGTAAAGCAAACAATATCATGCATAAAAACAATTTGCTAGTTCCAGAGATTAATGGCATATGTGGAAAGCACATTGTTTAAAAATTGTTGTGAATCTTATAATACTAATACTACAAGCAACTTTCTCTCTCCATCTTAAATGTATCAGTTGGTTTTGAAAATAGGGGAGGGGGGTACTTTTTCTGGATTTTACAAACGTAATTTATTTATTACTTCTATTACATTTGTAAGGAAAAATGCATCGTTTTACCCTCTCCACTCCCCCAACCCCTCCGCGCAAAACTCTGCTACGATTTTAGGTTTTCAAAGGTTGGCAGCTCTGCTCACATATTCTTGTATTAAAACAAGGTTCCTTGTAGGCAGTAGCAGGGGAGGAGGGCCGCACCAGGTTAGAGGTGCAGATCAGCAGTCGCCACTCCCCAAATGGCGGCCAAAAGTTTTCAATGCCGACCAAAAATTTCAGTGCCGATCGCCACTTTGTGACCAAAAGAAAAAGAAAACCCCCAAGCTACCTTAACCCAAGCCCCCCCCCCCAAAGCTACCTTAGCAAAGCAAGCTTGGGCCAACAAGTGTCCCTTCTCCTCCCTGTGCACACCCCTGGCCTTGTCCCCCTAAAACTCTTATAAAACTTACACTGCACGGATTTGGAGCCATGGACTCCCCAAGGGCCGGTCCCCTAGCATCTGGTTATCAAGATGTGCCAAATTCAGCTCCTTGATACTAGTGCTGGACGATATATCGATATACCGCTGAACACCGGTTTCATAGTCATATCATAAAAACTGGTTTTTACAAAAACGAACCCATGATATATCACAGCCGGCGGTATATCGTAAACGAAACCGATATCTTCAAATTTTGAATTCACCGACATTGGAATCGGCTGCACGAAACCGGTTGAATTGCGATCTTTCCGACGGATGTTCGACTTGCCTGAAGATCGGTGATTCCCCTCCGAGACCTGCGGATTCGAAGACTACGCTCCCCCCCCCTCTCCACCGCACGATCGCTTCCCGTCACATAGCGCGAACGGAGGAGTGTTAGTCATCGGTGCATCTGGCATGGACCACGCTTGCGCTGCTTCGAGAGTGGATGGAGGAGGGGAGGGGAGGGGACACACCTAATGACACCGGTATTTGGTAGCAAGCTTCGTCGTTTCGAATTTCGGAGGATATTCGAATTTTGAACTTGTTGCAGCTGCTGAAACCAGTTTTTTCACCTTCTCGAGCTTCACCGAATTTATCACTAAGCTTTTATTTGGAACCGTTCTTTTGATTTTCTGGCGCTTTATTAATTTTCTTTTCTCTGTTCTCCTTACTTCTTTGTTATTGTTACATATTTTAAAATAATTATCGTTGTTTATTGTTCCTATTGTTATTTTTTTAACTTTACTTCTTAGTTTATGCTTTTAGACTGTTTGATTGCAATTTATATCACTATAAGTTATATATAGTTAACACTTATTCTGAGAAGGGTACTCACAGGGAGGGGAGGAGGGGGGTATAGCACAACTTGCGCCATAAAAAAAAGTTTTTTGGACCGGGGGGGGGGGGATAATTTTTTGATTTATTTTTAATCAAAAAATTATTAATTTTGTTCTGTTTATATTTTATTTCATTTATTTATTTAGTTTGTGGGTGTGTGTCATTGGCGTAGCACAGAACTTTTCTAATAAAATAATAATAAACCAATAATATATATCATACCTGCCAACTCTTCCGGATTTCCCGGAAGTTTTACGGATTTTTATGTCCTTTTCCGTTTTTCCGGTTATGAGCAAAATCTTCCGGATTTTTCACGTTTTGTAGGAAAAAAAATTATCTCGCCAATTTTGGCGCTAACGATACTTTTGTGGAACGCGGCATAGCGTTTTAGGCCAAGTAGCCAAGGAAAGGTTGCCGTAAGAGAATGGCACGAGAAGCGAGGCAAGATTATGATGTCACTGAGTGATACAGCGCATGACTTCATCGGGATCCAATCAAAGCAAGCGTCGCGGCGGGCAACTAGGGGCACAATTTTGGCGCCAATTATCTTTTCATTCTCTCAATTCGAGCTGTTTTTGTTTCGTTCTTTTTTTAAGATGAGTAACAAATGTTATTTCCAAACTTTTAAAGAAAGCAATAAAAGTAATATTAACTAAATGAAAGTAAGTTCAATTGATATGAAATTCATAACTAATATATTGTTAAATGTAAAGAGGGTAGGTGTCCTTTTTGATTTTATTTTGCGTTAAAATCTTGTGGATAAAAATAAAAAAATCTTCCGGATTTTTTTGCTCGGAGGTTGGCAGGTATGATATATAAAAATATTTTAAAAAATAAATGAAATAAAAAGGAAATCTAAAAAATAAAAAAGGGAGAGGGTTGAGAAAAGGGGGGGGGAGCAATTGGCACCTTTGAATTCTGATGTGGTTGGTATCTGAATAGTATTTTATAAATTTTAGAAATTGTCTATATAATGCCAAAATCTTTGATGCAAATGATCCCAAGGTGTGTATTGTAACGCTCTGGTACTGTACCTATAAAGGTTGGGAAATTCTTCAAAACTCTTGTTTCGAATTGAAAAAAGTAATTATTAGTATGATCCTGTAAGAATGAGAGCCTGATTTTGATATGTATTTCATAAAGGTGTGGAGAAGGGATGCCATGATAAGTCCCCCTCTATATGTACACAGCTGATTAAATCAATATATCATGATGTTTACTTTCTGATATATCACGATATGCAAATCCAGATATCGTCCAGCCCTACTTGATACATCCTGAGGAAAAAATGCAAAAAAATTGATTCTTGCATTTTTGTATTGATGTTTCAAGATAAATTTTTGTGACTGATATGTTCACACATGTCTTGCTATTTATTTAAAACCAAATTCAGTATTTTGGAAGTTCTTTTGTTATTGCTTTTAGCTTAATTCTACTGCATACTGTTAATATCTTAAGCATGAGAAAAAAAATAACACTTACTCTACTCTATTTCATTTTCTGCACTACTTGTGATTGAAAAAATTCTTTTTTTTTTTGTTTTGAGAAATATTTTGCTACATTTATTTTTTAACTTAAAACAGTAGTGTCTTACAAAGTTATAATCATTTTGTAAGACTGCAATCAATTTCTGAAAAGTGCAAATAAAGTGCTTTAAATAATTTCAACTGTTAGAGAGTCTTTGAAAATTATTTGTTTTTGGAATTCCTTGAAAAGTTCTTCAATTTTGTCTCTTATCAAGAGAATAAAGTATGAATTGTCCAAATGGCCAGAATATTACTCTTTAGATTCTTATTTTAAGATTCTTTACACCATTTCTTTTAAACCATTTTGTACAATTTTTATCTGTAGCACATTTGATGAAAAAGGGGAGGGGGTGTTGTGGAAGTGATAAACTACACTAAAAGCCGATATGAGCAAATGACGATGTGCTTCTCTTTTTCTCCTCTCTCGTTTTTCCTTTCTGTCCATTAATGTCGACGATTTTGCCGGACAAGCAATTTTTATTTTGATTGATCAAAAGAATGCATAACTTTTGAAATACTTTGTTTACCTTTTTTTCTTCATATTTTTGTAGTCTCAATTACTCCGTATAAGGCCTCAAAATACTGATTTTTGTATCTATTTTTCAAAACATTTCTCCTGGACCCCTAAATTTATGGATGTTCTACATACGACTAAAAGAGGACTCTCCTGTTATCCTTACCACTACAAAGGTGAATAAAAAAATAATAAGAAATAAATATAACAGTCCAACGGTGGAATCATTAAAAATAGGACAGAAAACATCTATGTTAAAGATTTTTATGTGTGTATGTGTGTGTATATGTATTTATGTGTGTGTGCTAGGGCAATGTGCGAATCCTGAAAAAAATTCTGGATATAGCTTTGCCAGGATTTCTAGTATGGGATGCCTACATCTCAAAAATAAAAGACGCCTTTGAAATTCCTTCTTAATTAAAAAACTTAACTATAACTTAAAATGATACTTAAGTAAAAACATTATCAAAAAAGAGAAGGATGTAAGCTTTAGTTTTGTACAAAATGCTAACATGTAATTTTAATTTTGTGTTGTAATTTATTTTTAAAAATTAAAAAAATATTTAATAGTACTTATTTTTCCCAAAAGATGTTCCTAATGCTGGAAGAGGTCTTATTCGCTTGGAGTACAGAACACAATGGGACAAAGACTTTCGTTCCTATTTAAAAAAGTTGGATGAAAAGAAGCCTGTTATTTTATGTGGTGACCTGAATGTTGCTCATGAAGAAATTGGTAGGTATTTTTGTTATTGTTTTTGATTAGATTTGTAAAAGTGAGAAAAAAAGTCGTCAACAAATAACAATCTTGAGAAAAAATATTCATTACCAGCAGTCAACTTCAGCATCAAAAGAAAACAAATAAAATTTAAAAAATGTATTTCCATAACTTTTTGCTCTGAGATTTTGCTGTTAAAATATAGTTGTGATTATTATGGAAGAAAAAAAATTCGACAGATAAGAAATGTGATATTAAAATGTGAACTTACAAATTAGTTGCCAACCATTTTTTATTTAACTCCCTCTGCACCTGGAATGTACATGATGTACATCTTGATTAGAGGTGGGCTATGTCTTTTGAAAGAATCATTCATCAGAGGATCATTCATTCTTTTGATCCGTTCATTTGAAAGACTTTGTTCATTTCATAAAGTTGCAGATGATCCCTCTGCATGACATACTCACGAATATTTGAAATGTTTCATTAGATCAGTAATATTCGTTGAAGGAAAAATAACTAAAATCACCTAAAAGTAAGAAAATATGCCTATGAAAAATGAATCAAAAAAGTTTCACTCAGGTTCAGATGTATAAAGCAATTATAGTTCGTTTTGTAAGATGTCGAATGGTAAGATAAGTTTTAGATTCCAAAAATCCCAGGTTCCATTTCAGCATGTCATAAAATTAAGTTAATAAATTTTATTGTATAGAAGAATAAATAAACTGCTTGACATCAACAAATTTTCAAAATTGAACTTACGTGAAATAGTGCATTAATTCAGGGTTCGTATGCTCCGGGAAAACCTGGAATTGTCAGGGGAAAATCAGGGAATTTTTCAAATTTGCCCCAAAAAATTTTTTATTCAAATTTTTTCTCTGGGAATTTTGTTGTATAAGATCTAATCTTCATTTTTATCGATATTTCTGGGAAAAAAATTGTAAAAATTTTGAAGCAGAATGACGCTGGCAATAAAAAAGTGGCTACCCAAAAAACTTCCGTGGGCTTCAATAGTTCCCTTTGACCAATAGTTCCGTTGGTCCGTTTTGACACTCAATAGTTCCGAAGAAAAAATTCCTTCAGTGAACAGGAATTCTGCTTATACTCAACAGGGAGAAGACAATTTACTACTTCATAAGCACAAGCCTGAAGATGGGAGGGTCAATTTGGGAGGTATTTTGATCGGAAAGTCTTTTCAGCTACGTTTGAAACATAGTCGCCATTTTTGGTCATTCACAAGATGGAAATAGACATGATCCTTAAATGCCTAAGTTTCCAAAAACAAAGCAGAATTGGATGTTAGTTGCAAATTACTAAAAATAACACAATGTGCTGCATCTTTTTTTTTTTTTTTGAGCAATCACGATTGCTTATTGTTCTCACTTGACAGTCCTTGATGTTCCGGTTCCTTTTTCAGCTTGGGCCAGGCCTGCAGCACTGTCCCCCGGAATCCACTTTTGCTGGGCGGTGGCGTCCATGTCCTATACACGCATGCTCATACACAGTCGCCTACGCGCGCACGCCTTTACACAAATGCACACGCCTACGTGCACACTCGTAAGCCTACACACACACAACTATATACACGTAAGTACCCAGGAGGAGGGACATGCTTCGGCGGGGGAGTCATTTCTAGAAACAATAACTCTAACCAGTAGAGTCTTGTCGCAACTCGTGATTGCGAAAAACATAATTTGAATTCAAAGTTTCGGAATTCAAATTAGAGTTAATTTTTTATTATTATTTTAAATAATTTCTTAAGAAATGAAAAATTTTGTTTGTAAAAAAATTTAATCTTACCCTCATTGCCTATGCCTTGGATGTAAATGTGCTAAAAACTTTTCAACTGATTTGTAGTTTCATGAATATTTATTATTTTTAAATTGTTTTCATGCTACAAATTAAAAATAATATTTCTTATTGTCTGGCATAGCCGCCATATTTGGTCATTCCCAGGATGGAAGTATACAAGACTTTTTAAGCGAATAAGTTTCCAAAAAACGGCATTGGATGGTTATTTCGATGCAATCTATTAAAAACAACGCAAAATGAGTTTTTTTCCCTGGATAATTCGTAATTATTTTCTTGAAAAATGCTAAATTTTATCTTCAAAACATTTTTTTAAATTCTAATTAATATAGATGCTTATGTGCTAAAAACTGATTATTTTGTCTTAATTGTAGTTTTTTAAGGATTATTAATTATTTATAACTACTTTTATGCTACAAATTTAAAATTCTACTTATCTTAAATTTTTCACTTAGTCGCCATATTCGATCATTTGGTCTTTTGATCGTTGGATTAATGTTTACTTGAAACAATGGACGTAGACATAAATTTTCATAAACAGAATTGGATGTTTTTCTCAATGTAAACTATGAAAATAACATAAAATGTGCAATAAAGTTATGAAATTTTAAAAATTAATTATTTTCTAGAAAAGACAATTTTTAATTTTAATGTAAGCATCCTTTGATATGCGAAAGAAAAAAAACTGATGATTATTGGCACTGGTCTATTATGGCTGGATGTTGATTTTTGTAATTATGCATTATATGGTATGCCAATCGATGCAACAAGTTTATCATATTTATACCGAAAAGTAGTTTTGTATTTTGCTCAATATGTTTTGTGTTATGTACTAAGAAGAAAATAAAAAAGAAGTATTGTAAACTAAAAGCAGACACAAAAAAGTGCACCATTACAGCAAAATGCTATATCATGCATGACAAGTGACATTGAAAAAACGTTAAAATAAGTTGTGCATACAGTAGAATCTCGAAAATCCGAGGTAATTGGGGCTCATGCTACCTTCGATTACTGAAAACTCGGATTATCCGAAAAATATTTAAATACTTCATGATTAAAGTTTTACACTATCCATACAACATAGCTACTCGTATCTTTTCTTCCTTAGCCGAAAAAGAAAAAAGAAAGTATCTTCTTTACGAAAAATGTATCACTTTTATTCTAACATGAATCTAAATTTTGATTACTCTTAAAAGAATTTCGACTTTTTTTCCACGATGACTGTAAGTATTTACAGTGAAACCTCAATAAGTAGCCGACCGGTTAAGTGGTCACTCCGTTTAAGTGGTCGTTTTTCTTAGGTCCCAAAAAAGTCTCATTCACAATAATGTAAAATGATCCTCCTTTACTTGTCACCAAATTTCATTTTACCCGGTTAACTAGTCACTCAAAAATTGTTTTCTAAAATTCCTTTTCCTTATCGGATCTTCAAAAATAGTGTCGGACTTAGTGGAAGGGCTGTTTGATAGTCATTTTTCCATGAAATCTCGATCCTCCGTTCTGGTCGTTCAAAGCATACTTCTTGCTGTGGCTCTGCCGAGTGCCAAGAGTATGAATCAAACTCCTTTCAGCAAGACATACGAAATCTAATACCTGGAGAAAGTTAGCTCAGTATTTAACATCCGTTGAAGGAACTACAAACACAGAATTTAAAGCTTGATGTATGTTAGAAGAGATCATTTTTTTCCGTAAGCAACAACTTCATGAGTCAACATTGAAGGATTGTATTAATGTATCGTAACTACATTAAAATAAGTTGTTATTTAGTAATGTGTAAGTAAGAGAAAATAAAACAAAGTAACTGTCATTAGTATTTTTCCCCCTTTTTAATATTTCCACTAATTTATAGACATCTACTGCCATTCATGAATACTATTTGTAAGGCTTTTTTTTTCTTCCTTAATTTCCCACTCCACATAAGTAGTCACTCTGCATAAGTGGTCAAAAATTTTTGGTCCCTTGAGCGACGACTTAAGAGGTTTTACTGTATGTGTAAATTTGTAGGCAGCCAAAAAATGCATTTTAAAGCTCCCTGAATTCATATCGGCAAGTTTTGTCCTGATGGGGTCTGTATCAACATATGTACATATGGTGCCACGTTGTACCCTTTCTTTTTCCAAAAAAAGAAATGCCCTCTGATATTCCAAAAGAGTATTACAGGTTCTTGAATATGGAAAAACAATTTTAATTTCAAGTTATTTAATGTAGTATGTTGGTCTTTAATGTATGATCTACTCTACTTAATTCACTTGTAGTTAACGAATATTTCATGCTATTAGGAAGTGTTGTTGATACCGATCTCTCAAGACTATTTTTATTGCTTAAATAAGTTTAGTTAAAGAAATTTCACATGTGTAACAGTTATTGATTTTCAGATTTTAATGTAAAGCATTTTTTAAACTCTAAAAAGCCAAATTGAAGTATATAGAAATCATCGTGAATTAAGCAGAACCTCAGACTTTCAAGACTCGGATTTTCAAGACTCTACTGTACTTTGTTTTCAACAAGTAGTAAAGGAATTAAAATGACCTTTTTGAACAAAATATTTAAAATAACTTAAAATTTTAAGAGGAAAAAAAAAGAAATCAGATTTCAGTTCTTTTGCATGGCTACTTTAAACAATTTTGATTATTTTGAAATTATTGCTTTTTAAACTTAATTTTGAATGAAGCGACTAACCTGGAATTTTCTAGAAAACAACCTGAAAAAGTTGAAGAATTTTTTTCCCCACAAGTGTATGAACCCTGTAGTTCAAAATAGTGATATAATACCTCCAAGTGTAGTAGGTCACAGGTGAAAATGAAACAAAAAAATAATTTTGAATGTGAACTTTAGGTTACATTTTAAAATGTGTAAATCACAAAATAAATAATTTAAAAAAAATCAATCAATTGGCGTATAATACAAGAGAATTAAAAAATGTTTGTTAAAACTATGTGCTTTAAATATACATAAACATAATAAAAATATTATAATCATAAACTGTCTACTTTTTAAATAAAAAAACTGGCGTAAGTTGTCGAGTCGAAAACACCCTTTTTTGACCCTAAAACAAACGCCTGTCAGCTAGAGATGAGATCCAAAAGAAAGTGTTGGGTTCCTTTAAATATTTGTTCCGGCTACAACACTGTTTACATACATATAGTGTCACCAATAGACCTAGCGTAACGAAAAAAGTATATATAAATATATTGGTAGCTCAGCTGAAGTACCGAATAACTTAATCTCTTTTTAGTAAATAAAAGTAAGGTTTCAAGGAAATTCTGGAAGGAAGTCTGAGGTGGAAGTACGTCCAGGAGACTCAGTAGCACATACAGCCTTGAAATTTTGTACAAAATTACTTCGAGCTCTGTCAGGGTTGGCCGGATTGGACCCAATGGGTTTTTTTTTTTTTGAAAAAACCCAATATTTAGTCCACTTTTGGTTTTTTTTTAATTTTCTGAGAAGTTAAAAAAAAAAAAAAAATAACTTGAATACTTTCACAATTTAAACTCTTTTTTATTTGTTCTTCACCACAGACAATGGACATAAAAAATTAATGTTGAACTTAATAGTTTCTCTTAACTCTTAACGGCATTAAAAAATACTTCAAAGATTTTATATAAATATATTTAACTTTTTTTCTTTAACTGGTCAATAAATAACAAATTATCTTGACTAAGTCCCTGTCACGTCTGATTTTCTCGATATTTGTAGATTGTACAGAGGAAAACTACTCTAGCTATAAGGCTTTCATGTGAATTATTTTCTGCAAACCAACACGTCACAAATCTCAAATAAACAAGGTATATTTTTTAGAAATTAACAGGTTTTACAAACGGTCGGACAGAAAACAGAATAGGATGTACAATATTTTCACTATCTTACGAAAAAGTTTAATATTTCTTACTCTGTATACAGAGTAGAAAAATAGGCAACATAAAACTCAAGGAAATGTCTTGATTAAGCTGAAATTCAGTAAAAAAGGGATTTAAACTACTTGAGGTTTCTACAGTAGTTTTGCATAACGAAATGAAATACAATTAAAGTAAAATTCGAAAAAAAAATATGGTAATTAAAAACAAAACAATAGATTTTATCACTCGAGAAGTAACTTTGCCCAACTGTTGGTAATCATGGAAACTAAAAAAATCTGAAACTTCACCACTCTTGGGTTTCGTTGTCTTTACTACTTTTCTTCAGAAAATGCTGAATTTTCCAGCCTTTTTTACCCCAAGACAATTTTTGTGCTTTGTCCATATACTTCTACACTACACTACAATATGCTGCAAGCACCCCCATTTTTTCCTATAAAAAAAAAGACAAAAAAAAACCCCACATTTCTTTTAAAAAACCCAGCTTTAGTTGGGTTTTATTTAAAAAAAACCCAAAAAACCCTGGATCTATGGGCTTTTTTAAAAAAAATCCGGGTTTTTGCCAACCCTGAGCTCTGGGGGTGTGCACCTGGGGCTTTATTTTTTAAAACTTGAATTAGTTTTTTTGTAATTGATTTTTTTAAGCTCAAATTCTGCATAAATGGCCTATTATTGCCTGTTAAAGAGGTGAAAAATTACTTACACATATTAATATTATATATTGTTGGAAAGAGTAGAATTTTCTGCGTCCTACGCAATTTGTTTCAGTGCTCTACTTAAATATGGCAGGAATCATTTGCGTTTTTAGCTTGAACTTTTTTAGGCTTAGCTAAAATTTAGGCACTACTTTCTTCATTAAATCTATCAGTAAAAAACGAAGGAATTGTCCTACAGTTTTCTTTTTGACATGACTGAAAAGAGCAGCTTTTTTTACTCCGGATCTAACTCGACCCATGGTCGAAAAACTGAGCTTCTGTCTCCAAAAGGAAAAAAAGTTACAATCATACAGCATCGCTCTCTCAAGTATCAATATTTATCTACCATTTTTTTTTCTTACAATTACTTTAAATACTATACAGAAATATATTATACTAGAATTATTTCTGTACAGTATTTAAAATAATTGTAACAAAAAAATAAATAAATAAAATAAAATTCAGAATAGGGGGTTCAGCATTTAACTTTTTGACTGAAGACGCTCTTAAAAAGCACAGAATTTCGTTTAAAACTTATAAATTCCGTGATTTTAACAAAAATAAAAAGATGTTTTAATTGTTTACCTCTTAACAAAGCGTAAATATCATCAAAAATTCGAAAAATCGGATTCCCATAGCGGATGCAAAGAGATCGCAATTCTCAAAGTGAAGGCATCAAAAGTATAAAAACAGCTTGTAAAAGAAATATTTTTGATAAAATTATTTTAAAATTGCATTTTAGAGTCCTATGATAAACATTTCATTAATATCTGTGGACACAGTTGACGCAAAAAATTAAATAAATAAAATAAACCATCTATTCAGCATTTTAATTTTTGACTCATAAAAGAAAACGGAATTTTGCTTCAAAAACTTGAAATGAGAGTTCTAACAGAAATAAAGAGACTTTTCATTTATTAGCATTCTAATAAAGCGAAATTAGCTTGAAAAAAGAACAAAATATGATTCTCATATCGGATGTTAAAAGATTGCATTTTTCAAAATGTAGACATCTAAAGAAGAAAAAAACGGTAATTAAAAGAGTTTATTTAAAGTTAATCATCCTTGTTAGTATCGAAAAATCAAAACCCATATAATTTTCTCCCAAAATAACAATTAAACATCGCACCACACCGTAAAAACGCAAATATTGACCATCTGGTAAAATGATGAGAATATTTTTTAATCAAGTCATTATAAAGGTTCAATGCCAGATGCTAAGTGGTGATAATTTTAAAGTTGGTAACCCTATCTGAAGCGATCATATTTTCCCCCCACCCTTACTATCACTTTGCAGTTCTAAGTTCATTTCGCAGATATATATTACTATTATTGTTTATTAAATCATAAGCGGAGAAAAGTGCTTACCAATGCCTTTTCAGAAAGTTTACAGCAACACCGCTGCTAATTAGGTGTGATAAAACAAACAACCATTATATTTATTTGGCAGTAGCAATTATTTATCGCTTGCAGGAACATCGCAAGAGTGCCGATTTTCTTTTTTTTTTTCTTCAAAATTAGCCGATTTTGTATAAGCTGATCCCTCTAATTTGACTTTTAAAAAAATCCGAAAATTATCGGTTTATACACAGAAATATGCGTTATTTTGCTTTCAGATTTGTTCTTTCAATAAACAATTTGTGAAAGATCCGATCTTGTTTATCAGAATTTTGTGAAGGGTCCGTTTTGTTTGATCGGGATTTTGTGAAAGGTCCGTTTTGTTTGATCGGGATTTTGTGAAAGGTCCGTTTTGTTTGATCGGGATTTTGTGAAAGGTCCGTTTTGTTTGATCGGGATTTTGTGAAAGGTCCGTTTTGGTTGATCGGATTTTTGTGAAAGGTCCGTTAACGGACCCAAATATCCTCTGGCCAGACCCCTGATCTTCTTTGCCTTATTCAAAAACTTTTAGGGTTTCAATTTCAACCGAAAATCTTGGCTCAACTCAATTCAAGCCCCGAGCTAAAGAGCATAATATATTACTGAGACCATGAATATACAAAACTGCAGTTTTGCAATCTCAGGAGCCCCTTAGCCCTTACGGCTCTGCAAGTTATTTTGAAACCCGGGGAAGGGGTGCTTTTTGATACAAAGAGAGCTCATAATGCGTTTTAAATCTGTTTCTTTCTAACTGAAGATTTAAATCTTTGCAAATCAAATAAGTTTGCAAAGCAATCTTCGGGGGTTGGTGAGCATTAGCGAGCAAGGGGCGAAGCCCCCTAGTTAAAGTCTCACCTAAATTTTTTAGAGCTTCAAAATTATTCCTCAATATTATTCCTTACCAATAAGAACAGAAAAAAAAGCAACACATTTTTAATGGAAGAAAAATTACACAGTAATAATCCTTATATTAAAAATGTCTGGAATATTGAATATAAAATAAGTGACTTAGAAGTCGCCAAGTTAAAAATAAAGCCATATCAACATAGATAGTATATGATAGGAGGGATGTTATAGAAGACAAAAGGATCGCCAGAAAAGTAATAAAAGGTATTTTTAGAAATGCAAAAAGTATGAGAGGGATTTTCGCAGGTACGTGGGACAGGAATTGAAAAATCCAAACATTTTGTTAGTAACCCAAACATATTACACAAAACATTACTAATGAATGCATTGGAAAATTACAATAATGAACTGCAATAGTTAAAGAAAAATGATGAATAAAGCAGAAAGTAAAAAGGTTTGAAATGCATATATTGTACTGCACTGAGAAAAAGGAAATAGTCCAGTTGCATACTTAAGGAAAAAGACCCTCCGTGCGAAATTTCGTGAGGAAATTGTGAGATCAATGCTAATACATTCCTTATGGCCTATATAACAATGCCTCACCGGGTGTTTTGCTTGAACTTGTGTCAGATGGCCTGTGTGACGTCATTAATCCAAGATGGTGGCAGCACTAGGTATTGATGAAAATCTTCGGTTTTAACTGCTTTTTGAGGCACATTATGATATTAATTCAACTTATCTTATAAATTTAATATTTTAATACTATTATATTTAAAATTTAAAAACTAATTACCAATTTAAAATGAGTTATTCATTTAGGGGTTTTTTTTTTTCAATGCAGATTTGTAGTAACTAGTGTTCCCGCTAGGCCGTTTTTGAAGGGCGCAGCGCCCTGCCCTTTTCCATATCAGTAGAATGCGCCCTGCCCTTCTTTTAGATCGCGAAATGCGCCTCGCCCTTTTCAAAAATGAGAAATTGCACCCTGTGTTTTTAAAAAGATGCATCGACCATCATTTCGACTTGCCGCGATATCGGGACAATTTCATTTGTCCAGCGATCGTCTGCTAAAACGCCCATGTCTTATCCTTGTTCCCAGAATTTCACCCTTAAAACGGCCCCGTAAACAAAAGGGGAAGCAAACACCTAGGCAAAGAGGGGATGAGATTCTCAGAACTCAAACAGGCTTATCAGTAGGAAACAAAGGCACGTTCTTCCCTTCTACTGAGGGTGGGCTTTTGAAAGGTTGTGGGAAGGAGTAAGATCTTCTGGGAAGGGAGGGATCTTTGTTTCATTCCTTCCCATCCTTGATCTTCTGAGAATTAACAATGAGAGAGGGAATAGGACATTTTCCTAACATTTCAGCCCTTTGTCTCCGTTTTTCGTCTGCACGTGTAAATTAGGCTTAGCTAATTTTAGCGCATTGCTAGTCCATCTTTTCACATTTGTTTCGGGAAAGTTAACTTTCTGATTGTTTCCTAAGAAGAACATAGTACAAAGCTTACTGGGCTAAAATGCAACGTTATTTTTTAAATATCTTGGATTTTTAACCCCCATCCCGAGCCCCCCCCCCCCCTCAAAAAAAAAAACGTTTGAAATGGAAACATCGTATTGACATTCAATTCTTTCCTTTTTCCTAAGTATTTGTATTATCTTTGTATATGTGTGTGTGTGTGATTCATATAACAGATTATTTAAAACACTTATTGACATAATAAAATGCATACTTTTGACATACTTGTGCTTTTTTCTAACAAAAATAATCTTGCACTGTTTCTTTTATAAATATTATGCAATTGATTTTTAAAAAAATCACGAAATTAAAATGCTGAAATATTAAATTTTCACAAAAATTGTCTGAGATAAAAATCTTAGCTTGACCCAAGCTGCTTATGCATTGCATTTAGGAGCGCCTACATCTGCCAACACATTTGTGTTATGAATTTGAACTCCAAGACTAGGAAATAAAGTCTTTTTAGTTTTGCAACTCGCTACCACTGCATTTTTGAAGCACTGCACACAGTATTTAAAGTTAATTATTCTATTTGAAGTGTAATATATTTAAAAAAGGAGAATTTACACTCATCAAAATTTTGATGCCTACTAGAATACTTAATGGCACAATGCACTTTACTAGGCAGTTTCTTTGTTAGGAAGGGGAGATCAGTAATTAAATACTGTTCTTCTTAAATTAAAATTCAAAGGCTTTTGAAATGCCTAGAATTTTTTTTTTACTCATAGGTAGTTGAAATTATGGTCTGAAAAGTTTTGAAAAACACCCAAAGCCAAGTTTCAGCATTAGCTAAATGTTCCTATGAAGTGTGGAAAATGTGCTTAGCTTAGTTGGCATTTGTGTGTGTGTGGGGGGGGGTTGAGCTAACCCTATTCTGATGACAAGTGCGTTTTCTGGATGAAATCATATTTAATACTAAAGTCAGTGGTGACTGTGATAAAGGGGGGGGGGGAGTCATGGTGCAGACTAGATTGTTTGAATTTTTGCAAGGTGTTTTAAGTGTTATTTCTCTTCGTTTGGGGGGCGGGGGCGCTCAGTACTTTTTGAGTGGTGCATCATTGATCTTGGATGGGGGGACACCGCGTTGAAATAGTGCCGTTTTTTAAAAAGGTGCCCCTTTCAAAGGCCAGCACCCTGCCCTTTTTTTTTCTAGAGTGAACACTAGTAGTAACCAGAAACAGTAAAAAAATATTTTGAAAAGCTTGTATGATAAAATCAAATTTATTATTCCAAAAAACCTGCAAAATAATTTGTATACACGCGTTTCGGGGTTATAAGAAGCATTTTTTTTTTCAATTCAGAAAAAAGTTACAACTTCCGTTACTTAATATTAGAGATAATGATAATTTTATTTAAGCACTCAAGTAATGAATGATTGATTTCATTATCTAAACTCTGATTTTAATTCAAAATATAGATTTAAAGTTAAACAAACAGTTCTTACTTAAAGATCTTCATCTGAAGCGTTATCAATATCGCTTTGTTGGCTATGATTTTCACATAAGTCCTCATCATCTTCACATACAAAGTTCAGTGCATGAAATATTTTGAGATTTGCGTTTACATGAAACAATGCATTTTCCCTTTATGCAGCTGCATCGAACTAATTTTAAAATGGACTCAAGAGCACAAAAAAAGTGTACACATAACTGTAACATAGAAGTTGTCTTTCTCTTCTCATCCGAAGTCTGACGGTGATGTTAAATTTGGGTGCTATTGGTCAGCAAGATGCCATTCCAATACCTCATAATGCGCTCTTAAAATGTAAAGGGACAAAGATGCTCTTGCAGGAGGCAAATTTTAATTTTGAGTCTCCTGCTTGGAAAACATGAATCAAAACATTCTCCTTTATCAGAAATCTTTGTCAGCGGCACATAAACAGAACAAATAAAGCCTTCTTTCAATAACAATTTTATCATTTGTAACGAATTCTTCAGTTGACCCTCAGATGAGTCAGAGGGTCGAGAGTATGTTTGTCAGCCGTCTCATAAATTTTCCAAAAAGAAGGTTTGCCCTTCTAAGCAAGTGAGCTTGTTATATTACTTCCTGACAGAGCATAGAGTCATAATATTCCTCTTGTTTTATCTAGTCCTAATGCGGTCATAATGCTGGTCGCTCTTCAGTTGCTACCTACCCCAGTCAAAAATGTGCATGGACATTGAAATGATTTTAATCAGAACAATGCTAGCAAAAATACATCGGTGTCAGGTGAATATATATGAGTACTGGTTGCTCTTTCTCTAGAAGCATGAAGATAGTCCAGTACTATTTTAACACCCGCCTCTCCATGACTGCTTTGCAGTGACACATTACCTTTTAATGATGACTTAACTTCATTTCTCCAGCTTACAATTAGGTTTTTTTCAATGCTGCGTGTGTATATTAATGCTTTATTCGCCAGATAAGCTGTAAAGTTATCCTTTGTTTTTACATGAGAAAATAAGGTCTTCATGTGTACGTTTTTAATATTAGTACAATAGGTTATTTTGAACTCAGTGGGTGTTAATGTGGGTGTACTTTTTTTTCCGCATGGCGGATTGGCAGATTTTAGCGAGTTTTCAATGTATGTGTCCAACACGAAGTGTGTTTCCTCATAATTTAAAAGAATTTCCTTGATCTTATTATTAAATTCTGCAGCTAAATCATTAAATGTTTTCACTTGCTTTGGTTTCTTCTATGATTGTAGCTGCGCCATTCCATAAAGAACAGCAACACTGTAAGATTCTCTTTTCATTTGCTTCGGTATGCTTGAGTCTTTCATTGGGTTCGGCAAAGAATCTTCGATGCTGCTGTCTACTTTTTCTGAGCTACATTCTTCTAAAACCTTCATTAACTTTAATTTGTTTTATGACAATTTTATCTACCCATCCAGATTAAACGTAGACTATGGAACAGCCTAAAATCCATATGCTGTTTTTAAATCAATATCTGCTCGACTCCTTGATACAACTAGCAGAAGTTTAAATAACGATCGGCTTTTAACTGTAGAACAGTGCCAGCTATATTTGTTGCAACTTTCTTCGTGCTATTTTTACATAGATTTATCTTTTCTTTTTTCATTGGGGCCCAGAAATTCATGTTTTCAGTTTTAATTCTCTCTCATTTGAAAGTGGCGTACATGTCACGGCCTTTGTTTAAAATGCCTTAAATACATCTGTTTGTATGACTTCATTATGTTCAGACTTTATTGTGTTAATAAGTTCATTTCCTTCATATATTATAGGGCTTGTTGATACTCTGATGGCACCATATATACATTGCACATATTCGTGTAGTCGCTTTCCTCTTGAACCTATCAAATGATAATGTTTACTCTTTAACGCTAAACGATTTTTCTATTGAGTTATGTATTTACTATTCTACCAATTACTTTCATACTCCTTTTTTCTTGCTCCAAAGCTTCATCTGACTCTAAAGTACAAAAGGGTACAAAAGACTTTTTAACAGCCCAATTGCCTTCCATGAATTCATTCCGAAGATTTTGTTGCTTTACTTTAAGACGCTTCATAATAGTCAAGTACCATGATATCATATTTGCATAACTTGTTAAATTCAAAGCAAAGAAATAGGGAACGAAACCTTCGAATGAAGAAATGTGTAATTCCCAATTTCCTGATCTAACATACCGTATAAAAGTAACATGGTATCCATTATATGCATGTATAACAAAGCAAGTTTAAATGTTGGTCTTCCAATTGATTCTGTGTCCTCAAATCTTTCATTTTTTCATGTATTTTAGAATCTAGTATTATCTACACTATATTTGAGGAAAGTTCTTTTGTTTCACAATACTTTTTTTTCTTAAAAGCAATTTATTTTTGCATTATATCATCGCATTGAAATTTCATTTCTTCAATATGTATATAAAAAGCATCGAGGGTAACATTTAAATAGTGCAATCCTTAATGTAGAATGTGCTTCTGTAGCCCGTCTAACACACTTTCCTGCAACAATTTTTGACACTACAGATTCACTGTATAACTCAGTCAAATTGTCGTCATGACCTGTACAAGTTTTTGTTTGACAAAGTAAGTTTTAAAACTGGTTTGTATAATCCAATATCCATAGTGATTACTGTTGGTAAATTTTTCCTTAAAATATATTTAGTTACATGTACCGGTTTCTGCATGAACGTAAACTACGTTAATGAAATGAAACTAGCGTTCTAAAAGATGCAAGAAAATCTCCTAAGGCATAATTATACAGTTTATAAGGAATTCTGTTAAACGATTGTACAGTCGAACCTTGTTAAAACAAACTCAAATGAATTTTAAAAGTAAATTTGTCTCAACAGTAGCTTGTTTTATTTGAAAAAAATAGTTTAAGTATAAGTACAGTAGGACGGGGATTGCAAATATAGTTCGCTTTAGCAGTAATTCATTATAAGCGTGTCTGAATTAACGAGGTTCGACTGTACTAATGTTTCATTATTTTATCCTGAAAACTAACAATATTTTTTAACTGCAAAAACTCACCCGAGGTGCTTTTAAACTAGCTTATTCTGAATGCCAAGTCAAAAATGAAGATTTCAGAATTTTTTTTTAAAATGAGTTAATAAACAAATAAATGAAGTATTTTACTTTCAACTTATAATAAGAAAAGTAATAGAATATTAATCAAGCAAATTCACCAGAAAATTATCTCAAAATACCAAAAAATTGAGTCGTTATTGCAATAACTCATTACACCCGCTTTCTTGGATTGATGACGTCATACAGGCCGTCTGACACAAATTCAAGCAAAACACCCGGTGAGGCATAGTTACACAGGCTATAAGGAACATAATAGAATTAGTCTCACAATTTCCTCACGAAATTTCCCACAGAATGTAGTATGCCTCCCTACTAAAATTAGAGATTAAGAGTTTAAAATTTGAAGATTAATGTTTTTTTTTTCTTTTTTTCTTTTTTTTTTAATGCTATTTTATCTCAAGTGCATCAATACAATGTTCCAAACTGCTTACCATTCAAAAGAACGGTCGTTTATTTTTTAGGTGAACGAACGGATCCGTTCATTTTAAAGATTTCATTCTTTTTGACCTGCTTGTTCATGAACGACACATCCCCTAGTCTTGATACACTCATTTGGGGTAATTGAACCATGTTTGAATGAACCAACATTGAAACCAACCATGAAACCAACTTTGCACTGTGTCATATTTTTTAGTAAATTTAACTTGAAAACGAATAGGAGTTCTAATGCTTCATTATTATTTTTCATTACTATTATATCAGGGTGGCGACATGAACTGTAAAAAAAAGTTCCCTGACTTTTCCGTGATTAAGTTCACCAAATTTCCCTGATTTACGTTACCAATGATAATGGTTTTCTTTCTTTGCTCTACTTGAAATCCATTGTATGTTTGTATAAAATGCAGTATTTCAAACGTTCTAAGTTGTGTAAAGTTGTTGAACTAAAGATATATTTTAAAAAGAGGCTACTTTTTTAATAAAATGGTTTTAAAAAAATAAGTAAATTTTTTTTTTGGGAAAAAAGCCTACAAAACAGTATATTAAATTTTTCTACATGGAAAGATTACAGAAAATTAAAAAAAAACTTTACTTTCAAAAACCACTTAGCATGAGAATTTTAAGAAACTATTAAAATTACTCCTAAAAACATATGTGTATTTATGATAGAACTAAAAAGTAATTGAAATTATTTTGAACTAAGTTTTCAAACAATATAATAATTGTTGCAAGAATAACAAGTAATAGTGAAAGAATAGAAGTAATGTAATTATTCTTATATAACTATTTATGCAAAACAGATGAAACCATTTGACATCCATTCATAGGGAGTTTTTCTCTAATCAAGAACATTTTAACAATTTAAAAATAAAGATATTTACTTCAGGGGTCTGTTCAGTATTTTTCACAGGGTCCGTTTTTTTGTGAAAAATAAAATAATTTTGTGAAAAATGAATTAATTTTGTAAAAAATCAAATAATTTTGCAAAAAAAAAAAAATTTTTTATTAAATCGAAATTTTAGTATTTAGAGCAGGCATAAACTGCATCATTTAAACTTAAAGTAGAGTGTTTTCCTCTTCTATGCTGAGAATATCATTCTAGGATGTTTTTCTAATATTTGGCGGGAGGGGGGGGGGGCATCGTTTCCTTAAGTAGCAATATTTATCTACCATTCTACATAATGTTAAAATATACTAATAATATTTCTGCACAGCATTTAAAATAATTGTAACAAAATAAATAAATAAAACTCAGACGAGAGTTCGGCATTTAACTTTTTGACCCAAGACACTCTTAAAATGCACAGAATTTCGTTTTAAAACTTATAAATTCCGTGATTTTAACAAAAATTAAAAGAGGTTTTATTTGTTTACTTCTTAACAAAGCGTATTTATTAAACATCGAAAATTCAAAAAATCGGATTCCCATTGCGGATGCAAAGAGATCGCAATTCTCAAATTGAAGGCATCCAAGGTATAAAAATGGCTTGTAAAAGAAATATTTTTGATAAAATTATTTTTAAATTGCATTTTAGAGTCATATGATAAACATATCATTAATATCTGTGGACACAGTTGAAGCAAAAATAAAATTAAAGCATCGATTCAGCATTTTAATTTTTGACTCATAAAGAAAATGGAATTTTGCTTTAAAAACTTGAAATGCGTGTTCTAACAAAAATAGAGACTTTTCATTTATTTGCATCCTAATAAAGCGAAGTTAGCTTGAAAAAAAAAACAAAATATGATTCTTATATCGGATGTTAAAAGATTGTATTTTTCAAAATGTACACATTTAAAGAAAAAAAAAGGCAAGTAAAAGTTTATTTAAAGTTAATCATCCTTGTTAGCATCGAAAAATAAAACCCATATAATTTTCTCCCAAAATAACCATTAAACATGGAACAACAACATAAAAACGCAAATATTGGCAAGCTGGTAAAATGATGAGAATATTTTCTTATCAAGTCATTATAAAGGTTTAACGCCAGACGCTAAATGGCGATAATTTTTAAGTTGGTAACCCTATCTGAAGCGATCATATTTTTTCCCAACCCTTACAACCCTTTGCAGTTCTAAGTTCATTTCTCAGATATATATTATTATTCATTAAATCATGAGCGGGGGGGGGGGGGGGGGGAGAAAAGTGCTTACCAAGCATTTTCAGAAAAGTTTACAACACCGTTGCTAATTAGCTGTGATAAAACAAACAAAATTATTTAAGACTAAACTTATTTTCAGCTGTTAATATCTTTCCAAGAAGCAAACAACAAGCATTATTGGCAGTAGCAATTATTTATGGCTTGCAGGAGCATTGCAAGAGTGACGATTTTTTTTTTTTTTTTTTCAAAATTAGCAGATTTTGTATAAGCTGATCCTTCTAATTGGACTTCAAAAAAGGTTACAAAAATTATCGGTTTTATCCACGGAAATATGCGTTATTTTGCTTTCAGATTTGCTCTTTCAATAAACTACTCGTGAAAGATCTGAAAGATCCGTTCTTGTTGATCAAAATTTTGTAAAGGGTCCGTTTTGGTTGATCAGGATTTTGTGAAAGGTCCGTTTTGTTTGATCAGGATTTTGTGAAAAGTCTGTTTTGGCTGATCGGATTTTTGTGATGGGTCCGTTTGCGGACCCAAATATCCTCTGGCCAGACCCCTGTACTTAAGTACACAAGTTAACTCTATTTCAAATGATTTCAGCATGTAACGAAAAAAATTCTTAGATTGCTTTTGTAACAAACAACTTTGAAATACAAGGGAAAAAAAGAAAAAAAAATTAGTTAATTTCAAAATATATAAAAGAAGAATACAACTTGGTTATAAAATTAAAGAATCACTTAAGTCTGAAGAAAAGAAAACCTTTAGAATCTGTGGTGACAACAAATAGTGCAACGGCAAAAAACGAAGTTTTTTTTAATTGAAAGTTTAATTTTAGCAATTAAATTAAAAACGCGAAGTAATAACTTTTAAGTTTTTATAGTATTAATTCAAAAGCCGATTTCGATTCTTCTTGACCATTCGATTTCTTCTTGAAATCGTGATTATAGTACACTAATTACTTTGAGACAGTGGAATAAAGGCAGAGGAGCTTAGGCATTAATGAAGGCTTCCTCTTTGCCTGTATGGTTGTTATATAACAAAAAATGTGTGGATGTTGTTTATATTGACTTTCAAAAAGCTTTTGACAAGGTACCGCATGTTGCTCTTCTCAGCAAGTTAGCTGACATTGGAATAGGAGGAAAAACTTTACTTTGGGTTAGAAATTGGCTTACTGGTAGGAAGCAAAGTGTAGTTGTGAGAGGAAATCATTCTAATTGGAGTGATGTTTTAAGTGGGGTTCCTCAGGGATCAGTTTTAGGGCCTCTTTTGTTTATTATATTTATGAATGACATCAATGAAAATATTTCTGGAAGCATGAATTGTTTTGCTGACGATGTAAAAGTTATGGGGATTGTCGAAAATGAAGAACAAGTAAAACAGCTGCAAGAGGATTTAGATCATATTACTAAGTGGGCAGATAAATGGGGTATGGCAGTTAATGTAGGGAAATGTCAAGTGCTACACTTAGGTCATGGAAATAAGCGTATGAGATATCATTTACAGGGTTCAGTCATAAATCAGGCAGAAAATGTTATGGATCTGGGTGTCTTTATAAATCAGGACTTCAAGTTTAGTCAACAGTGCAGTATTGCTAGTAACAAAGCCAACAAAATGCTTGGGTTCATCAAGAGATCTATTTCAAACAAATCTAAGAAAGTTCTTCTGCCTTTATATAGGAGTTTAGTAAGACCTCATTTGGAGTATGCTGTTCAGTTTTGGTCGCCTTATCTGAAGAAAGATATTTTCGTATTGGAAAGGGTTCAAAGAAGGGTAACTAAATTAGTAAGGGGACTCTCAGATTTAGATTATGATACCAGACTTAATAGGCTTAACATGTATAGCCTGGAGCAAAGGAGAGTCAGAGGGGACATGATTCAGTTATTTAAATTTATCAAAATGAAAGATGTAAATGGATTAAATTTTTGCGGGGAAAGCAGGACAAGGGGTCATTGTTTTAAGCTATTTAAATCTCAGGCTAACTTGGAAATCAGGAAAAACTACTACTTTAGCAGGGTCGTGGGCACTTGGAATAGCTTACCGGAAGAGGCGGTAATGAGCAAGGGAGTGGATAGCTTTAAGAGGGCCATTGATCTTCATTGGGGACTAATTAATTGACTAGGACCAGCCTAGCTGGGCCCAGAGCCTGTTGCTGGTCGTCACATTTGTATTTGTATTTATTTGTATTTTACGTAGCATTGAAAGCGTAAAAGGAAATTTCAAGCTAGGTAAAATAAACAACTAACAGACACAGAAGCAATCTTAGGATGTTCATCCTGTGGTTAATAAGTAAGATTCAATGCTTTGACGTTGAGGAAAAAAGATGCACAAATGTGTGGCAGTGTATAATCGCACCTAATTAATTTTACTTTTTTTTAAAACAGATAATTGGCGGAAAATGCGTAGGGAATCCAAGTACTTAATTTTGTAAAGCAAAAAAAAAAATTTTTTTTTCCTTCATAAAATCAATTTTCCCTGATTTTTTGTTATTTTTTCAAAATTCCCTGACTTTTCCCTGATTAATAAAGTTCCCTGGCTTTTCCCTGATTTGTCGCCACCCTGTATATTATACTTTGTATTCAAAATTATGAATGAATCACATTTTTTATGCCTCTCAGTCAATCATTTTATTGGCATATTACTAAATGCATGATGAATGACCTGCATTACTAACAAGCACATAGTAACTCGCTTTGTATTTAATTTTAAATATTTGTATCCCTAAATAAATATTTTTAGTGTTTTTTGTTGCAAAAAGCCCCCCAAATTATCTGGCATGCTAGAAAATTCGAATTTCCCGGCATGCTGGTCAACCTCACTTTTTTCTATCATGCTGGCTGATGCAGGGTAACAACTAGAGATTCACCAAATATTTAGTTGGTATTCGGCAACCGAATGTAAACAAATTTAATTGTTCGATAATTGGTAAACGAACAATATTTTTTATACATAGCATGAAGGTTACAATATTTTATCACTGTACAAAGTTAATTCAAATTGTTACTTATTAATTTTACCACATTAAAAGCAATTTGAATGTAAAAGAAAACACTCAGATGTTAAATTTAAATTTTGTTGATTTTGAATTTCTCTTAAATTATATGGCACATTACAATTTGACTTACTTCTCAAACTCATTTAAATATGACACACCATAACCAGGAAAAGAAAAACATAGTAATAAGTAAAGTCAATTTATTACTACTTAATATTAACTGCTTATTTTTTTATTTTGCTTTAATTTCTAAAGTT
This sequence comes from Uloborus diversus, assembly GCF_026930045.1. NCBI lineage: Eukaryota > Metazoa > Arthropoda > Arachnida > Araneae > Uloboridae > Uloborus > Uloborus diversus. The sequence goes on from NC_072737.1 coordinate 140,692,725, forward strand.
TTGCACCATATGAAATATTAACTTTTGTTTAAAAACAACCTAATTAATATGAATCATTGTTGACAAAATTTAATAATCCTTTGTAATGCTTGAATTTCATTCCTCATTTTTTAATGATGGTACAGTTATTTATCAGTTATCGAAAGGATTAACATATCAAAAAACCACTTGAATAATTTGTACTGATATTTTGAGCAACTTTGTATTTGTGTGTAAGATAAATGTAAAGTTCTTTATTTATGATATAGCATGTTTTATATGTTTACTATATTAGTTTATTTTTGCTTTAGGAAGGATTTACTTTCAATTAATAACTATACATACTGTATAACAAATAAATACCTTTGTTCTGAAACTTCAAATAATCAGTAATCCAACGTTAAGTAGTACAAAAAATTGCAAATTATTGCAGACACGTGTTTCGGTGTTACAAGGAACACCTTTTTCAATGCAAAGAAATGTGAGCTTCTGGATGAAAAGTCATCCGAGAAAAGCAACACGGTGGAACAGGAGATAGTATGAATATCAAAAAATAGAAATTAAACAAAACAAAAAAAAGATAAAATGACACCTAGAGGCAAAATTTATTATATGATTCCATCAGGAAAAAAACCGTTAAGTAATAAATTTTCCAAGAAAACCCATAAACAATGCAAAAAGTCCAAAAATGAAACCAATCTGAATAAATTAGCAATAAATTTACCAGCGGGAAAAGCTATGTATGGAAGCCATGTATCAAATGGAGAAGTGCAGGAAAAAACAGAGTGAAGGATAAACATATTGGAATTAGTTAATCAACAAAACGAAATAAGAAAGCAAAAAATGAAAAAAATAAAAGTAAGACATGTACGACTTTTACATAAAAATAATAAAAAATTAAAAAAAACTAAAACAATTTTAACAAAGGAGTCCACACAGAAGAAAAATAGGGAATTGCAGTAAGATCGTTAACTAAATTAGAGCGGTTCCTCAGGATGTGGAAAGATTCCCAAAAATCAAGATCCAACAAATAGAGATTTCTAAAGATCCTAGTGAAAATGAGTTAAAAGCTATTTCTTCTGCTGTCAAGTCTGTTCAATCTATTCCATTAAATGTTAAACGCTCTGTTATTCCTTCTATTGCTAATTGCGCTAGATTTTATGCTTTACCTAAGGTACATAAAGCTGGCATTCCTTTCAGGCCGATTGTTTCCAATATTGGTACGGCTTCTTATAAACTTGCAAAATATTTAGTCTCTGTGTTTTCTCCTCTTATGAGTCATAATGTATTCACTGTAATAAACTCTATCTATTTTGTCAAAAAAATTCAGAATTGCGTTCCAAATAATTCTTTCATGGCTTCTTTTGATGTGAACTCATTATTTACGAACGTTCCGGTCGAGGGTTCATTGTTATGCCTTCAGAGTAGACTGTCTGAATTTCATTTTACCTCTAAGGAAATTGAGGATTTAGTTTTCCTTACTCATACTTGTCTTAAGCAATGTTCCTTTGTTTTTAATGGTAAATTTTATTCAATGTCGGATGGTTTGGCAATGGGAAACCCACTTAGCCCCATCCTTAGTGATATTTACATGCATTACTTTGAGGTCAAGTTGTTTCAGAAACTACAGTTTCAATTCTATGTTCGCTATGTTGATGACTGTTTTGTTCTTATGAATCACGATCAACTAAGCATTGATGATGCTTTATCTATTTTAAATTCCATTGATCCTCATATTCAATTCTCTTGTGAAAAAGAACAGAATAATTAAATTGCTTTCCATTTCTGGATGTTCTTGTTTCTCGAACTGAGTCCGGTTTTGAAACTACGGTTTATCGCAAACCTTTTGCTGTTTCATTACCCCCACATAGATTATCGTTTCACCCTCCTAATCAAAAATATTCCGCTTTCAACACATTTGTTTATCGTGCAATGAATATTTGTTCTTCACCTGAGCTTCTTCATGCGGAACTTAACTATTTAAGAGCTGTGGCTGTTGATAGAGACTATCCGCCCACCTTAGTTGATTCCATTTATAAAAAACTTTGCAAAAAATCTCAAAATATTGTTCGTAATAGAATTTTTTACACTAAGAATTTAGTTGTTCTACCTTTCTTCCCTGGTATTAGTTTTCAGGTTGCTAAGATTCTGAAGCGATTCCAATTCCAAGTGGTATTTTCTCCTATTAATAAACTTTCTTTCTCTTCTCTTAAAGATTCTGTTCATCCTCTTAATTGTTGTGGGATCTATAAAATTGTTTGCAATTGCGGACTCGGATACATCGGACAGACCGCCGTTCTTTAAATTTCGGTTAAAAGAACATCAAAGCTATGTGAGAAAACAACAGTTGAATAAAGCCAGTATTGCTCAACACTGTTGGGAATCGAATCACTCTTTTGATTTTAACTCTTATCAAATTATCCAAAAATGCCCCAATTCGTTGGATCTTGATTTTTGGGAATCTTTCCACATCCTGAGGAACCGCTCTAATTTAGTTAACGATCTTACTGCAATTCCCTGTTTTTCTTCTGTGTGGACTCCTTTGTTAAAATTATTAACTAATTCCAATATGTTTATCCTTCACTCTGTTTTTTCCTGCACTTCTCCATTTGATACATTGCTTCCATACATAGCTTTTCCCGTTGGTAAATTTATTGCTAATTTATTCAGATTGGTTTCATTTTTGGACTTTTTGCATTGTTTATGGGTTTTCTTGGAAAATTTATTACTTAACGGTTTTTTTCCTGATGGAATCATATAATAAATTTTGCCTCCAGGTGTCCTTTTATCTTTTTTTGTTTTGTTTAATTTCTATTTTTTGATATTTATACTATCTCCTGTTCCACACTGTTGCTTTTCTCGGATGACTTTTCATCCAGAAGCTCACATTTCTTTGCATTGAAAAAGGTGTTCCTTGTAACACCGAAACACGTGTCTGCAATAATTTGCAATTTTTTGTGCTACTTAACGTTGGATTACTGATTATACATACTGTAGATCAAATAATGATGTTAAATAGAAAATGTATTTATACTTCTTGAAGTAGATAAATATTTTCTATTTTAAATTGGCGTAAAATTCAAATATTAGTTTTAACAGTAAAGTTTGGTGTTCGGTGCATCTCTAGTAATAACAAACTGAGCACAAGATTTGTTATTGAATCAATTCATTCATGTTTAACCATGCATTTAAGAAAATGATTTCTCTAACCCTGAATTAATTTTCATTAAATGATTCATGTTCAATGTAGCTTTACTTTTATTGGGATCATCCATTTTCTTTCATTATTTATGTGACATAGATTTAGCTAATCCTAAAACCAATAAAAAGAATGCTGGATTTACAAAGGAAGAAAGAGATGGGTTTTCTGCTTTACTAGAAGAAGGTTTCTTGGATACATTTAGACATTTGTACCCGGATGTCAAAAGTGCTTATACTTTCTGGACTTACATGATGAATGCCCGAGCAAAAAATGTTGGATGGTAAGTCATTTTCTGGTAGTACAGTGAAACTTCTATGAGCGACTACCTACCTCCACAGGGCTCATAGTCCTCCTATATCTCCTATATTTTCACAATTTTTCAGATATTCTCCTGTATTTCCTATATTTTCTCACTAACTCCTATATTTTTTTCATCAGATGTTAAATGCTACCCAAAAATGCAAAAACCATTTTTTCTGTTTTGTCGATGTTGACATATATACTAAACTTCTGTTTAATTAATTTTATTTTTATGAAATGTACAAAATATAGATGATTTTGCTTGCAACTTTTAACTTGTTTTCAATTATTTTTTCCTTTTAATGAGTTAACTTTAATTGTAATAGTAAGTCATGTTAACTTTAAGTTTACGGCTGTAAAGATTTTGAAAGCTTTTAATTTTGTCTCATATAATCTTACATGTAGTTCAAATGAATGGTGGTGGCTGAAAGGATTGTTTTTGAAAATGCTGTGTACAGATTTTGATACCAACTGAACTTTGAGTACTTCCAATGTTTCAAAGCTTGTAGCTCGCTAAAAAATGTCTTGATGAACAAAGCCATTTTATGCTTTTTTCAAGTTTGTTCTTTTTTTGTGTGTAGATTTTTCAAGAACTTCAGGAATTGCTATAATGCCATTACAATGAGTGCCGGTAATTGAATCAGCTATTTTAATGGATCAAATCCTCAAAAACAAAGCAAAATCCAGTTTTAACATTAAAACATTGCTGAATATTTGAATCAAACATGACACTTTAATAAATCAAGCATATGAGACTGACCATTTCCTGCAAACGTGATGCATTAGCGTAGTCTTTTTTTCTTTGGCTTCATTTAGTAAAATTAGTTTTTTTTTTTTTTTCTGTAAGTAGTGAAATGAAGGGGAGGCAGAGTGTTGCACACATTTTGTAATGGTTTTCTCGAGAAAAGTCCGACAAAACCAGTGAGACGAAGAGAGACGTGGAGTCAATGGGACTTGTGCTCTCGGCTTTCTCATTGTTTGTGTTAGCATTGAAGCAATAATGTATTAATACCGAGGACTAAGGGTAGATTTATGACGTTAAAAAAAAATGTCCAAGTTAATTCTTACCTAGTTCTAGCAATCAATAAGAGATGCATTTTTCAAAGCACATAAGTTAAAATCTAAATTTTGTAATTGCTTTTTCATGCTGTTTTGCACTAAAATTCTTTAAATAATCAGCGAATGAATATTTTGAGTGAGTAGTATACTTGTAATGATATCTCGTTTGACTAAAAACTTCATTTAAATTCTCTTAAATTGTATGTAGAATTCTACGTTTAAAAATAAAAGAAAAAATGCACACACAATTTTGCTTAATTGAATCTAAATTGTTTGAAACAAACATGATTTATATAAGTGGCCGTGGGTACAAAAATTCATTTGCTCTCACATCTGTTACTCTTCACATTACTATGACTTCGTGCATTATAGAATTGTATTGATAATGGCGCTCAGGTTTTTTTTTTTTTTTGTTCGGTGCTTCAAACATAATCGATTCTATACATTTTCGAAATTCCTGTATATTTTCTACCTAACTCCTATATATTTTTCCTTTTAAACTCCTATATATTTTGCTACCATACTCCTATATTTTTCCTTTTAAACTCCTAAATTTTTCCTTTCAAACTCATATATTTTTTTCCACTTGCTATGAGCCCTGCTCCATTAATGACTAATTTTCTTCACTTTCGATGTTCCTTTCTACAGGGGTGTCCCCCCTAAGAACAGGGGCGCACCCCCCTAAATATCGCAAAGACCCCTTCTCCAAAATCAAGAGCCCCCCACCCCCATAAAAACTATCCCTAAAAAACAACCCTCCTAAAAATTTCAATGGGTCAAGTCTGTTGCCGGTGGGCAGCGCTGCAGCAAGCTCATCTAAGTGTTGCTGATCTGGAAAAAATATGAGGGTTTGATTTGTATATTAAATGGGAGGTGTGATAGTTTTGAATACTTTTGGGAATATGTTTAAAAGAAAAATCTTCATGAAATGATGATCCTTTGCTTCCTCGGGATCGACTTATATCAAAAAAGTGAAAACAACCAAGCCAGCTCACGGCACACTTTCAAAATAACCAAGGAGTACTACAAGGCACTTTACATTGAGGTTTGTGATATGGTGCAATCTTACATCAACTGGACTCACACACGTCATTGCAATTGAACAAGAGTGCTTGCTTTTATTAAACAGAAGTGAAACAAATTTTGAAAAATCAAACTGAGTTCTTCAAAAATGACTTAGACATTGAGAGACTGCGTTTACACTTGAATATGTTAGCTGATATCACTAATAAAAAAACAACTGGTCTTAAAAAACATGCGAAAATTAAATTACCTGTGCGTGTTTGTATTTATTTTTTCCCTTTTTCAAAGCCAAAAAATGTGTCGGGCTTGTCGATTTTTCGAGGTTCTAATGTTGATCATATAACTTTAAAATGCTTAAAAAAAACTTTAAAACTCACTATTTTTCATCTCAAATTTAGAAAGTTTCCCACAGCAAGACCCCAGGTTTGCCTCCCCCCCCCCCCGCCCCCAATTTTTTTCCAGTCTGCGTTTCTGGGAGTGCCTTTTCATTCAAGTCAAGTGTCTTACTTTATATCAGTGCCTATCTACGGCACTGCAAGACTCCCCATAAAATAGAACAAAAAAAATTACTAAGACAAGTGACATGATTTAGTTGAACCAGAAAATTCGTAAACCAATTTTTAGATTGTTTTACTTTGAAAACGCCATGTCACATACTGTTTATTTGTTAAAATTATACACACCAGATAATATGGCATTTTCAAGGTACAAAAATCTGACCTTTATTTGAGGTGGGGGGACCTCCGAGGGATTACATAACCCCCTAAACCCCGGTGATGTCCAGCCCCCTAATAATTTTTGCAAGTCGGCGGCCTGGCATCGTCATAACATCAATATTAAATAATGAATGGATAGATAAATTAAGAAAAAAAGTTCACATTTTGTTCTTATGAATACATGATAAAAAGCAAAAGGCGTTTTTACTAAAAATTTTGCCTGGGCGCTGCAAATTGATTTTCATACTTGCTTGGTGTGTGCAGATACTTTACATATTTATACACAAAAGTGATGACTAGCAACAGACTCTGGATCCAACTAGGCTGGTCCTAGTCAGGTTTTCTATATTATGCAGAAAATTGAAGAATATTTTTTATTAACAGCCTAAAAAGTTTTAAATGCTACATTTTTCCCATAAACAGTCAATGGTTTTCCAAGTAGAGTAAAAGTTGTTTTCTCAGTTCCTGTTGCAACTCTGTAAGAGTTGGCGAGAAGGCGGATAGAGACCCTTTGTTTCTTGAAATTGCCATCCTTACAGAGTGGCTGACAGACTCCTGATTTTTTCACAGTAAAAAATGATAAAATCAATTAAAATTATTTTATTTTTTCCAGGCGTTTGGATTACTTTGTCATATCAAAACGCTTTGAAGATTGCCTGTGTGATAGCATCATTAGAAAAGATATCTATGGAAGTGATCACTGTCCCATTACTTTGTTCCTGGCAGTTTAGTCATGTTATGACATTTTTAAAAATCCTTTTCAATTTCCATTGTTTTTTATAGTAATATTCTTCGAGATGAAAATTGTTCAACTGTGATAAGTGTACTTCTATTCATTCTCATCATTTTATAAAATAAATTTTTTAAAGTGTGTTGTAATTTGTGTTTTGATTAGATCATTTTTATAGTTTTAGAAAAAAAAATTGGCTGCGGTCGACTAAGTCATGAAATTACTTATTTTATGGAAAAATGTAAAAGGATTCTGATTTTTTTTTTTTTTTAATTCCTTACAATTCAGTAGTTATGTGATTTATTTCATAAATTTTGGAATTTGCAGAATGAACACAATCGAGAAATCATCGAATTGCCAGGGAACTTGAACGTTCTGGAACAGTTTGGGGAAATTTCCAAAAATTGATCTGAATTTTTTCGTTATTTGAAATTTACTTCAAAAATTTCTCAATGTACATATTTTACTAATATTGTTCTTTGTAGCATTATTAAAATTAAATTCTAAAATCGTGTTACTGTAGAAAGTTCTTAGATTTACTGTTTATTCTACTTAATGCCTAAGTTTTGAGAAATGCATTTACGTAGTCATACAGAAAATAAAATTGGGGTTTCATTGTAATTAAAAACTCAAAACACTTCAAAATATCATACAGGGTGTCTAATCAAAAAAAAAAAAAAAGTTTCAACTTCCCTGACGTTTCCAGGTTTTCCAAACAAAAAAATTTTTCAGGTGCTTTTTCAAAGGTTAGTTTAGCTACTCTCGTTATTTTTAAGCACTTTCATTATACTTGGCCTGATTGTCATGGAGTAATCTGAGGCCTGCTTTTGCTTATATCTCAGCAAAGAGACCACTTAGAGACTTCGGGATTTCACTAAATGATTCGCTTAATCTTAAGGTACAACTTAATGCTGAAAACTTAATATTCTAAAAAAAAAATATTTCAGGATGAAAAACTGGAAATTCATGTCATTTCCCTATTAAACATTAGAATATAAAACCCATTGCTACCAATTTTATTGCTTTGCAAAAGTAATGTTAATAGTAATCATAATGAAAATTGTGAATCAAGGCTTCTCTGAAGCAAGCATGACATGTACACTGTCATTGCTCTTGTCGGATTTTTATCCTCACCTACACCAATGATTGATCACAGGGCTAACTTGTATGTTGTGAAACGTAAATTACTTTGGGAAACCTTAAATATTTAAATCAATTAGCACACAAATAAATCATGAGAGGAACATGGATTAGTTTTTAGTGCCAATTACTTAAAGTTTCAGGCACGCATATAGGTTTTTCTTTCTTTTAGTATGGAGCATTTAAATGAAAAAATAAGGTGAAGTTTCGTGGTGGTAACATTATTTTATTTCTGAAGTAAATTTACACTAAAAAGAACAAAATAACAGATTTTTTAAAAAATACTAAGTACTTTTCACAATGCACTCAAAAGGTCAAAATAACTTTCCTGGGTCAGCAAGAACAATTCCAAGTATTCCTGTAGTTTTCAATGATTCCAAGAAACTGACACTACAAACGAAGAAAAGTGCGGCTCAAGTCATTTCAAATCAAACTTTCCCATTAAGAAAAATATGCATGTTTCAACACTCAAATTTATAATTGAAAGCTAGATAACGATAAGAGAGAGAGAGAGGGGAATTCTCTTCATGACTGGAGCCGCACCTTTCTTCATTTGTAGTGCAAGTTTCTTGGAATCATTAAAAACTACAGGAATACTTGAATTGTTCTTGCTGACCCAGGAAAGTTATTTTGTCTTTTTGATTGCATTATGAAAAGTGCTTAGTATTTTTTTTAAAAAAACTGTTATTTTAATGGTTGGATGTGCTTATGCAACATTTTATTGCATGTTACACTTATGTTTTGAACTATTACATCCATCCCTGAAACAGGCTTTGGTTTTTGGGAAACTTTTAAGTTTTTGTTTTGTTTTAAGTTTTGATTTGCGAAATTTTGAGAACTTTTAAGAAATTACTTTATTAAATTGTTAAACATCAATTACACCTTTTCAGACAGGAAAGGGGCCATTAATTTACCAGCCTAGAGTCTTATTAAAAAACCTTGCAATTCTGATATCACCGAATTAAAGAAACCCAACTTTGCTTCCAAAATTTCACTGCACTTCCACATTGATTTTACTGTGTTATAGGTATTTGTATTCGGTTTAACATTTGCAACCTCTGCCTTTTGAACAAAGACTTGAGAAAAGTGTGGCAAAATGTCTAAAGCCCTTTGTGCAACAGCTGAGCTCTCTACCCTCCGAATCAAACAAAATTTTGTTGGAAAAACTTTTTTTTTGTTGACATTTTTAGTTTGTTTGGCTCCGATTCAAGAGGAATTGTTTCAAAGCATTTAAACATAAATTAAGAATCAAATCTCTACAGAAATACTACACAAACACCCAAGTAATACTGAAATTTGAGCTATAATCGATAAAATAGTTTACACCCTTCTCTTAATTACTATAAATAGCTTATCTTATAACTGGTATGGGAAAACTAAAGTTTTTCATTGGTACTTGCAGAAGCAACATAAGTACCATTGTAAGGGGGATGTAAACTTCTCAACCCTCCCGCCCAAGGTAAACTGGAATGTGCAAAACTAGAGAACAAGGTGTTTTTGAAGAACTGGTTTAAGGAAAGAAATACTTTCTTATTGTAATTTTAAGTTGCATGAATTTCTGACCAAATTTATTTTACTAAACTGCATAAAAGGAAAAATCTTTTGAAACTGGTTATAATTTTTAAAATACTTAAGGTTTTCTGCATGCAAAAGTAAAATTTCCCGACATTTCCAGTACAAAAAATTTCCCCCCGACATTTCCATGTGGGTAGACACCCTGATCATATCACATTTTTCCAATTTCCAAATACTTTTCGCTGTTCCAGATCAAAATTCAAAGAAATTTTTAAAGGTCAAGACAATCATGTTTATACTAGCAGTACCCGCTTGGCCTTGTCCATTTTAGAAAATTAAAAAAGTCATTTGGTTTGCTTGTATATCGACATGTAACTTCTGTTATGCATTCAGTAATATTGTTTTTCAAGATCTCTACATATAGTGGGCAGATTTGAAAATTTTCCACCTACAACTAGGCCATTCTATGTGACGGAACGGGACATTTTGAGTATTTTTTTTCTCAAGATTTTTTTTCATAAATACAAGTTAGAAATTATATTTTAGATATCAACAGTAAAGATTTGTCATAATAACTATGTAGCAGATCAAAAGTTATTGTTTGAACGACATGCAATAAAATGCCCTGTTCTGTCATGATCATTTTATTGCGTGTGATTATTATATTTTATTTATAGATGATAAGTTTAATGTTCTACGGAAATCTTATGACAAAACTTACTGTGTGTGTTGCTATCAAAAATAAAAAATATCTAGCTTGTTTTATTTGTATTTATACAACAAAATATCCCAATCCACCAAATGGAATGGTCGAACTATCAATTGATTAGTCTTTATTTCATCAATAACTCTATTTTTTGCAAGAAAAATGCATAAGAAAGCAAAATCATGATTGCATACACAGTAGGCGCAGCTTAATGTGATCACGGTTAACATTATCATTCGCTTAATGTTATATTAGAATCACGAAGACCCGGAACACTTTTATATTAACATGCATTAAAAAAATTGGATATTGTAATCATTGTTTTCGTTTATTGTTATCACTTTTTCATCGATTTTTATCTTTTTCTCTTTTTTTTTGTTACTCAATCAACAGAAATACAAAGGAAAATAAGTTCCCTTCTTATTGGTAAAGAAGAATTTTTCTCTTTAAACTTTGAAAGTTACAAAAAAAAAAAAAATGTAATGAGATTGAAAACAAAATGAAAATTTAAACAAAAAGCGAAACCGTGCTGGAAATGATGGTGAAGTTGGAATCTGCTTTGAAACTGTGGTTTACGAATGTCAGAGAAAAGGATCCGCGAGTAAATGGTCCGTTAATGCAGAAAAAACTTAACTTGAAAAACTTTTTTCTGTTTTTTAAAATGAGCAACAAGACTTTAGCATCGGAGGGATGGTTTATTCGATGGAAAAAATGAACTATGCATCCTGCTAATTTATAATTTTAAGCTACGTTTAATTGAGTAATTGTGATTTTAATTTGCAGTTGTAAAAATAAATGCTTCTTAATTGAAAAAAAATCTTCATTTTGTGCGTCCTTGATTCCTTTCGGCTATTGTTGTCAATTGGTTGGTTAATGTTATCAAAATATATTTGTCCCTAAGTTATCACATTAAGCAGTGTGTACTGTAATTATGTCCGCTCGTCACTGAATTTGAGGTATCTTATGCGATACTTATAAAAAATCTTGTAAATGTTTTGCTAAGTGTTATGTTAAGAGTAAGTGTTTTAACTCTATTTTTTGCGAGAGAAATGCATAAGAAAGCAAAATCATGATTGAATATAATTATGTCCACAGGGGTGATTGTGGTCCGGTATTTTCGGACGTATTTCCGGTATTTTCATGTCTGAAAATACCGGAATTATGTTCTTTTTTCGTTATGCTTTTATCTCCCTACCTCCGCAATTTAGTTTAAATTATATAATACTCATCAAATATACATGCAAGAGCCTTAAGATGGACAACTATCCCTTAAGATATAAAAATGTCAAGATAATTTGTATAACACCAGCTCAAAAGTAACTTAGTAAGCCATTAAAAATTTAATTAAATTTTGACACAGAACTATTTAAAACTATGGCAAAGGTGCACTTAAGTAATAGCGGCCAAAGATTACTCCCCCCCCCCCCACGTTCTCGCTTTGAAACTTTCAGGTATTTTTTGATGAACTCACAATCACCCCTGTCTTGTCACTGAATTTGAGGCATCATCTTATGAGATACCTATAAAAAATCTTGTAAGTGTTAAGAATTTCACATTTTTAATTATTGACAAGAGCTTTATATATTTCTAAACTTGAAAACAAACTGGAAGCTGGAAATATTCATGTTATTTCAATTAAAACTTGTAGTTTACGCATAAAATAATTGCAATATGAACTTGCTGCCTGGATTTAAATCCTAACTATGCTGAAAATCAAATTTGTAAGAATCCTGTTTTAAGAGCAGGTATTTAAAAAAATTGTCATGTGTAAATGAAATGGATTTATTATATTTTAGCTTTTATAAGTATACAACAGACTGACAAATCAGGATTTTACCAAAGAATGAAATTCTTTACACAGATGATTTGAGTTGCAGCAGGCAGTTATGTACAAATATAATACATCTCAGATATAAAAACTGAAGAAATGACATTCAATTGTCTGTTCAAAACTATACAAAATGAGAGAAGTTTACGAGTTATCCCAACGACTTTTTTTCCTCTCCTTTCTATTTTTTTCTTTTTGTTCACGGGCTGCAGCTTCTTTAGCACTCATTTTCCAGGCAGTGTCAGTAGCTGCTGTGAACTGGGATTTATACTGTGCCTGGATGAAAAATTTAAAACATGAGCTAAAATAACATAACTATATACAGTAAAACCTGTCTACAACGATACTGTTGGGACCTTAAAAAAATAATGTAATAGACAGGTTATCCTTATCGAAAGTTTGATTATTCATGCTGACGTTTTGCTGGGGCCAAAAAAAAAAGATATAGACAGGTTATTGTTATAGACAGTATCGTTATACATAGGTTTCACTGTAGTTAACATTATATTTTTAATATGCATTATTGGAGATTCAAAATTTCTGGAAATTTTCAGGCGGCGAATAAACGTTTTCCACCCATTTTCTTCTGGAAAAATTTAACTTAGGCTGCAGTTCGAAAAATTAAATGATTACAAAAAGAGTAATTTTGGACTGAATTATGTCAGACCAAGCAGAAATATTTGATATTTTTGTGTGGAAATCATTGTTTGGTTATAGACAAGCATTTAAGTTGTTAGCATGGCACAAATAAAAGGTTTACATGATGAACAGACAAATTTCAGATGATATAAAATTAAAAAAGAAGCGTTTAAGATACATATGCAAGCTATAAGCTGCGTAGGGGCGCAGTATACTGATATGCAAGTATAACACGATAGTAAAAAGTGAAGTGGTAACACAAGCAGAGACACTTGGAGCAAATAAGTTATTTGACATTTTTTACAAGCTACAGGGTTGCCAACCTTAGGGAAGCAATTTGAAGTTGTGTGGAGCAGCTCTGGTATTTTGCATAAAATTCAATAAAAAAACCTAAAACCACTTATCTAAAATTATTTTTGAGCTTTGATAATCATTTTAAGTACTAGCATAAAAATAAAAAAACAGCTTTAAACACGATGTCATGCTGGAAAATGCTCTATTGGGTTTGTAACCCTGCAAGCTATGAAAAAACTGAAGAAAATTTACAAAAAAAAGAGAAAGACTTACAGCAGTATTGTTTTTTTCTACAATTATTTTAAGACGGGTTAAGTAGTCCTGCATTGTGGATTATTCTAATTAAGGTAAGTAGTACAACAGTACTTTACTTGAGCATTTTATACACGACTTTATTCAGATTTTTCCTTGTTTTTTAAGTTATTTTTTATTCTTATTGATTCTATTAAATTGAACTGATTTAACTTCAATTTAAAAAGTTATAAGCTAGTAAACTGAAATTTTTTAACACATTAATTTTAGAAAGCCTATTTACCATGCTTATTTCCTGTTAAGTGCAGATGAATTGGTTTTGCCATGTCCTAAGGAAAGACCCTATATCCAGGTTCAACTGTATACATACAGGATCAGGCATACCAACCTCTCGTATTTGAAGAGGGTGCTTGCTGTATTTGTATAGTTGCATTGGGGGTACAGTGACCAGGGGGGGGGGGGGGAATTGAAGTAGTGTGTTGTGGAGAAGTAAATTATTTCTGGTGTTTCTTTGATTACTACTCGGCGAGCATTTTGCATTCAGTTTCGGTTTGGCCGACATATCCTGTTTGGATAGAAAAACTATCATGCTGTGAAGTCATTGGACAGGATCCTTCTGACACTCCTATCAGACAAACCCATTGCAGATGCTTGTTAAAGGAGATTCCTAGATGAATACTCTCTCACACACAGTTTCCAACAAAGGTAGCACTGTCCCCGGACTCCCATTTCCCAGCATTGTCAGGAAAATGTACCAGTAAATAAAATAATTTATTTCTGACAGCGACTGCAGTATATTCATTCAACACTTTTTTTGAATTGAACCTTATTATCTGTTAACTATGCGGTACATAGCAAAGGTATTAAATATTTTTCACAAGTTCTTTTGTAACATTTCATGTATATCTGATTTTATATTCTGAAATAATGCTTGATGAACTAAACAAAAAGGTGTTAATTGCAAGTGTTAATCACATTACTAAACACAATAATTACTCAGTATCTTTATAGCGGCTTATATATTTTTATGATATTTTGCAAATTGTAGTCTCTTTCTTCGATTAATGGCACTCACAAGTGGCTTCCTTATTGTAACACAGCTTCTTAGTCCAGATTTTTGAAGTTCTTGTTGAATTGTGCGCTTGGAAATTCTTTTACTTCCCTCATTGAAGAGTGCTGTGAGTTGAATGGTCGATTTCTTGTGATTTTTCTTCACTAATCGCTTCAGAGATCACCGGTCATGTTCGTCCAGAATGGATTTAGGATCACAAAGATGTTGCGAACACAGGTAGCTTCTCCGCCATCTTTTTACCTTTTAATAATGCGTTGAACAGTTCGCAATCCTATACCACTAATTTCAACTATGTCTTTGCATTTTGTCCCACTTTGGTACAGGACAACAATTTGCCCACTTTTGAACTCGGTTACATCACTTCCTTGAACACAACTACCGATTCCAGCCATGTTTACTTCGAACTAAACAGTCTCCTAGTGCAACGCCAGCATTTTAAGCTTGCATTGAGCAAAGATTTATGCAAATATCTGTAATACTCCTCGAATCACCTTCTTCCAAAACTGGAACACTTAAAATTCGGCCGCAACTTTATTTTTGGACACTTAGTGTATATTCTCTTTTTTTTAATACAGATTAGTATGTAACACAAAACATATTGAGCAAAGTACAAAGCTATTTTTCAGTATAAATATGATAAACTTGATGCATAGATAGGCATACCATATAATGCATAATATCGAAAATCAACATGAGTCGATCATAGGCCGAAGCCAATAATCATCAGTTTCTTTTCTTTTGCATATAAAAGTTGTTTACATTAAAATTAAATTTCCTTTTCTAGAAAATAATTAATTTTTAAAAACTCATAATTAATTGCACATTTACTTCCAATAACATTGAGATAAATATCCAATTCTAAGAAAAAATATAAGATAATACGTAGATTTTTGAATTTGTAGAATGAAAATAGTTATAAAAAATCAACAATTTTTAAAAAACTACAATTAAGACAAAATAGATAGTTTTTAGCACATAAGTGTCTAAATCAATCAGAATAAAAAAATATGTTTTGGAGATAAAATTTCGTATATTTCCAGAAAATAATTACGAATTATCCACCAAAAAGGTTTGCACATCTTGCGTTGTTCTCAATAGTTTGCATTGCAATAAACATCCAATGCCATTTTCAGAGACTTAGGCACTTATAACGTCTTGTGTACTGCCATCTTGGGAATGACCAAATATGGCGGCTACGACAAAAATTAAGAAATAATTTTTTGAATTTGTAGCATGGAAACATTTAAAAATAATAAATCTTCGTGAAACTACAATTTAGTTGAAAAGTTCTTGGCACATTGTCCAAGGCAATGAGGATAAGATTAAGTTTTAAAAAATAAATTTTCATTTCTCAAGAAAAAATTACATATTTAAAATAAAATTTAAAAAAAAACAAAACAATTTGCAGCACATTTTGGGTTACTTTCATTAGTTTGCAGTTAAAGAAAATATCCAATTCTGCTTTGTTTTTGGAAACTTAGGCATTTAAGCATCGTGTCTACATCCATCTTATGAATGACCAAAACTGGCGACTACGTTTCATACGTAGCTCAAAAGACTTTTCAATGAAAAACGATTTTTCCGATCGACCCTACCTCTGCAGGCTTATGCTTCAGAAGCAGTAAATTGTCTTCTCCTCTGTCGATTTAATGCATAATTCCTGTTCACCCTAGGAATTTTTTTCTTGGGAACTACTGAGGAGCAAAAGTAGCGCCCGCAGAAGTTTTCTTTGGGTCGCCCTTTTTTTTATTGCCAGCTTCATTTTTCCTCAAAACTTTTACATTTTTTTCTTGAAACATCGATAAAAATGAAGATTTGATCTCATGGTACAAAATTCTGTGGGAAAAAATTGGACAAAAAAATTTGGGGGGCAAAATTGGAAATTTCCCTGATTTTTCCCCGACATTTGTAACTATATCATTTTCCCTGACAATTTCAGGTTTTCCCGGAGCGTACAAACCCTGTCGAATATAATGTACAGTTCTGTTTTTGAGCTTGAATTTCGAAAAATTATCGGGGGAGGCTCCCCAGAACCTCCTCTCCCCTCTAATGTAAAATATATAACTAAAACTGTTTTTTAAACTTCAATTTCGAAAAACTGCTGGGAGGTAGTCCCCCGACATCCCTTTTTTAGACTCAATATTATCCTCACGATTAAATTCAAATTGCTTGTAAAGGTCGAGTAATATAGCCCCCTGCTAAACCAGAAGCTAAATCTTCTATCTCTCTCTGCACATTGAAATGTGTATGAAACAATTAAGAGCTGAAAAATGCGTATCTCCCCCCCCCCCCCCAGTTCTCTGACTTGGGATGCCCTAGCGCACCCCTTCAAATGCTATGGAGCAATCCCCACGAACGACAGTCCCTAGAATAAGATAAAAAATCTGGAAAATTAACTCCCCCGAAAATTTCCAACAGTGCAGGTTGTGCCATGTAGGCACCCTTTGAATACTAGCATTTCCCTCTCAACAACTGCTTGTATTCCTTATTCAATACATGCAGTAATTTAGAGGATGGCCTGTTCCCTTGCAGCGAAAAAGCAGTAGGTGGCAAAAACTGGAAGATTAAAAGCAAAGCATTTCGAATCCGAACACTGAAGTTGTTTTCGGAAAAAGGGGAAAGGGAGAAGGTTTTTAATTGCAATTTGTGTTACGGTACACCTCCATTTCAACAAAAGAATTGTTCGTAATAATGACATTTTTAGTACGAAATGAATTTTTAATCAATCTATATTGCACTTTATATTTTGTTAAAAATGCAAGAAATCAACTTGATAGAAAAATGTAAAACAAGATGAATGGATGTGTAAGGGGGGAGAGTGGCATTTTGAGGTGTTGCCCCACCTTGGAAAATTCCCAGATCCAGCACTGGAGAGATTTAACTCCTAAAATTCTATCCTTGGGCATGGTCTTGGTATGGTCTGAAGTAGGCCAAGTGTTTTTGTTTTCAGTACAAAATATGAGGCTGTCAAGTTTGATACTTAAACATGAATAGATTTTTACAACAGAAACATGTCGACTAAGTTGGAACCAAATGCAAAATGCTCACTATGTAATAATCACAGAACCACCAGTACAAATATACTCCTCCGCTACACACGGCAATGCCATTGCGACTACTGCAAATGGGATTGTCAGCCTTGCTTAATCAAAAATCGTAGGTTCTAAGAAATATTATTTGATTTACCGGGGTATTTGATAAGGCAGGGAGATTGCCAACAGGTAGCACTAGCTCTCTTTCTTTGCCTGCTATCTCAGTGTTTGTTAAAATGCCAACTGCATGACAAAAATCATATTGGGGTCTATGCTTCACAAAGTGTCGAGAACACCTTGGTGTTGAACCTCATCCTACACCCCGAAGAGCATTAGAAGATGATATAAACAATTCAAAGACACAGGTTGTTTGTGTAAGTAGTGGAAGCAGTTGATGCAGACATGCTTGCAAAAGTTACGACGAATTTGACTACTGTGTAGACATAGGCCGTGCATCCGAAGGTGGACAGATTGAGCACCTTTAATTTTGTATGTAAAAAAACTTTATTATTATCATTGTAACATAAAATTTATCTGAAGTGTATTTTTACTTTCTTCTATATCTAATACATAGAAGAAAGTATTGGATTCGTGCAAATTTTCGAATTTCGAATTTTGACGGATTCGAACGTTTTGAGGTGTGCTGAGTCCATTTCGACTATTTTTGGAAAATGTCTGTCTGTCTGTGTGTGTCACGTCTGTGTGTGACCAGTTTTTTGTGGCCGCTCTACAGCAAAAACTACCGCATGAAATCGAACGAAATTTGGTACACATATGTGCCCCTATGTGAACTTGTGCCCATTGGTTTTTGGCGCGAATTCCTCCAAGGGGGGTGGAGCAATGGGACATTTTTTGAGTTACGCGTGCTTGCTATTCCTCAGGAAGTAACTGGCGGAATCAGACAAAATTTGGTCCATATGTTGTCATTAACAGGAACAGGTGCTGATTCAATTTTGGTGTCAATAACTCAAACGGGGGTTGAGCTATAGAACGTTTTTTGTCGTCGATTGTGACTGCTGTATCTCAAGAAATAATGAACAGAATGAAAGAAAAATTTATCGGCAAGTAGTCCTTAGTGGGTATAAGAGCTGATTTTATTTTGGTGTCAACAGCTAAAAAGGGGGGTAGCGCAATCGCCCGTTCTTTTTTTCCATTGTGAGTGCCCTATCTCAAGAAGTAATGCTGCGTTCTGGTTGAAATTTGGAATATATGTGAATCCATACGTAAACAGGCATTGGTTCAATTTTGACGCCAATCGCTCCAAGAGGTGTTGTTTTGTTTTGTTTTTTGAATAAAAATAGCTTTATTAATGCAACAATAAGAAAGATAAATCGTAATAGATTGTCGTCTGCGTATTTCTCGTGATTTTAATTGAATGGAAATGATCGGAAATATTATCTCAATGATTTAAAATTTTTAACTGTTGCCATCTTATGTTTGTTAACAAATAAAATATTTGTAATTAATTCAAGCAAGGCTTTTAAAATAACTTTCAATTTTCGCTCTTTGCTTTGCTTTTAAAATAATTCAGACATTGGGATGGTAGTCAAGTTTTTGCATGTGTAATTTTGTTTTTGTTGGGAATATTGCTTCCTCGTCAAGCATGGGGAGGGATCAGAAAAAAAAAGAAAAATATAGAAGAAAGTTTCGTGATGGCCACAACATACTAGTTTTAATAGTTTTCATAACATATGCATTTCAAATCAGGTTATTGTTTTTTAAACATCCTGTGTAATACATATGAATATTATAAAAAAGTAACTTTCAACTAGAGTTATGAAATCTTTGTTTTAGCACCTCATTTCAATACAATATTTTTGGAAAATGATCTGAAATCGTGGATTGCTTGTTCCAAAATCTTTTGGGAACACTGTTTTAGCTCCTTTTTTCTGTTCTTGTTTGGCGTGTTTTACACATTTAATATTTATCAATTTATTATCGTCAGAAATGTGTATATTTTTTTGTTATTTAATTTGATTATCAACAGCGCTGTTTATTGTTTTTATTTTCATAATGCAATTACAAAAGAAATTATATCGAATGGAGGAAATGTTTTGATGTTTTCTCGCCCGTTGATGGCAAAAATTATTGTTTTACATTTTTACATCAACAATTATTCTTCCTTAACTCATTTCTAAGTTATTCAAAAATATTTGTGAAAGCTGATAAATATTATTCGATTATCCGAGGAAATTATTCGATTGAGTGGGGATCTATAACATTGCATCTATAGGGAAATATTTGGTTCCGACAGGTTTTATTTGTATAAGCGGGATATTCATTGATCCGTAATCCAATTAAGCGGGGCTGACAGTATACTGTTACCGATTGATGCCACCTTTATCACTTTATCGACTGCCTTTCTGATTCTAGAAATAAGGGAAGATTATCTATTTTTGCTTAAACAAGGTTCTATAGTAATTTGAACAAGTTACATTGAAGAAAAATTGGTAATATTGTAAATGCGTCTTTTTATCTTAGAGTATAAAATACAAGGGACACAGAAAGAAACCTGCCTGAAGACACATGCATCTGTTTATTAAATACCATATATAGTATACAATTATTTTTGTAATGATAAAAAGTTGCTTTTATTACCTGAAAAGCAGATTTCATAGCAGATAGCCTGTCAGTTTGAGGTCCATTAAATTTTGCAAAATTAGAGTGAGAAATGCTGGGCAGGCTATCTTTCTTGCTTGATGAATTAGAAAACTGAAACAAAATATTTATTTAGGAATTTTTTCATCAAAAGTATTTATAAAAACAAGTAACATTGCAGTATTTGAAAATGGTGCATAAATATGAAAAAGAAACATTAAATATAAATGCAGCAAAATTTGTAAAGGAATTTCAGCAAACAGTTTGTTCTAGAATACAAGAAGCTTCTTACTTCATGTGTTCAGATCTTTACTAATATTATAAAGAGAGAGGGCAGATTTTTGTGTGTTTATATGTTCGAGGTAATCTCCGGAACCACTGCACCTATTTGAAAAATTCTTTCACTACATGAAAGGGGCTTTCTTACTGAGTAACATAGGCTATAATTTGGAAAAATCCGATATATAGTACTTTTTTTATTCCAATTTAGGCCCAAAATTTCACGTAAATTGCCTATTATTGACTATTAAAGGGGTGAAAAATTATTTGCACATATTAATATTTTATATCATTGAAAAGAGTAGAATTTTCCGCGTTCTAAGCAATTTGTTTCAATGCTCTTACTTCATTACGACGGGAGCAATTTGCATTTTAATGTCGAACTTTTTTAGGCTTAGCTGAAATATTGGCAATACTTTCTTCATTAAATCTATCAATAAAAAGTAAAGGAATTGTCCCAGAGTTTCCTTTTTGACACCGTTGGAAAAAGCGACATTTTTTACTCCAAAAATATCTCGACCTATGGTCGAAATAGTAACCTTCTATCTCCAAAGAAAAAAAGTTACAAGCCATTAAAAATAAAGTTTGAATAAATCTAATCTCCATTAAAATTACTGATGTTTTGTTTTGAATTGAATTGCCATGGTTACGTCTTTTAGCTTTGCTTCATTTTAATATCTTAAAGGTCCACAAACTTGGCCCCACGGAATTTAAGCAATGGGGAAATGTTTTCGCCAATTCTGCATATTTTACGATCTATGTTATGATAATTCCCGCAGACAATGTAGAAATTGCAGGAAGAGTTTGAAAACTAAGAGTCTTAGCTATTTTCCCAATTGTCGCCAAATTTGTGGACGCCAAAGACCAAGGGGCAAAGTTCTTCGGACATGGCCTTGCTGATAGTGGCAGAATCAAACAAAATGGGGTTGTTTCCTTCAGTCAAAAGAAGTACTTTTAGTCACTGAATTTTTTTTTAACAGAACGGTTCAAACACTTGATAGTTTATTGAATTTTTTGAACTTTTCAATTTACAAAGTTTGAACAGAACAACATCTGTCGGGTCCTCTAGTATTTAATAAAGTTGCGAGTGAACATGACAACGACAAAACATGGTTTTTACACCAAAAGTAATTGATTTTAGTCAACCATTGTTGAACAGGAAAAGAAAAAAAAAGCTAATGAAAAGTCAAGAAATCAATAAAAAATGGAAGCATTCACAAGAAATACTGGAAAAAATGATTTTTTAAACATCAGAGTTCTGGAAAAATAATTTACCAGAGAGTGAGAATTTTCTCCATCCTGAGTTCCTCAAAAGTATCGTCTATTGACTATCTGAGACAGCTAATTGCAGAAAACTATTCAATGTTTGACTATTTCCGAAAGATCACCTTAGCTAGAAACACTAACTGCTACAGTTGTTGCTTAAACCAATGAGATGCTTCAAGTTATTATGATTGATCTCATATAAAGCAGAAAATGTATCATCAAAGCTGATCTTTTTAACAAAATAAAGATTATTACTTTGGAGCATTGCATTGAAAGCCATAGCAGTTGGAGCATTTTCAGAACTTTGTGTTATTTATATAGTATCTTTTTAGTGTTGCATGTTGAAGATAATTGCACCAAGATGGAGGGCTCCACTGCAACTTAGTAACATAGTTTACTCTTTACTTTTAAACAACTTATGCTTATCTTACGTAGATCATTCATTCTATTTGGAATTCTTCTCAATGAAATTTAAATGAAACCAAGTGAATGAAATAGAGCATTAAATAACATAAGTTCCTTTAAAATGTAAATTAATGTGTCAACCAAGTAAAACAATGTTAAAAGCTTTGTTATTTATTGCTAATTTCACCAAGTAACCACATTAGTTTTGTTTGTTTGTGAAATGATCTTATTTAAATTTTGGTTCTGAAAAATGTAGTTTGAATTAGCCAGAAAGAAGTTAATTTTAAACTTTTACTTTTATGTGATCATAAATGAACTGTCTCTTACATACATATGTATATGAATAGAAAATGTTGCTATTATCAAAAAAATAATAGCTAATTGTTAAAAAAAGATTTCTTTAAGACAGGAATCCAGCATCTGTAGGAGTCTCATACTTATTCATATTGAGGATTATGCAAATCTTAGACTCCATCAGTTTAAAATAAACATTTTTTAATTTTAGAATTCAAAAATGACAAAATAATAGTAAATTACACCAAAAAAGATTATTTTATAACTTAGCCTTATATTTGAATTCATTCCCATAAAAAATAAGGCCTTTTTTTGCATTTAAATAATAATGATTATAAATAATATTAGTTTTACAAAAGAAACTTTCTTTATTTACAAAAATGTGTACAATTCATAGGATTAAACTTGAGTAAAAGGACTAAACAATGAGGAAGATTTTTGAAATGGATGAAAATTTTAAGTAGCTTCATTAAATTTTTTCTGATAACAGCATACATTTTTTATGCATAATAGATTTGCATGAGCAATTTATACTGATTTGCAAAGAAAACAAATGTTAAAATTATTTTGATTTGATATTCTGAAAAATTCAAAATTTACTAGTTATCAGTTTACAGGGTTTGTATAAAAAGTAACCGAACTGAGTTTGTGACGCCGAAGTAAAACGTTTGTAACCCAGATGTTGGTGCTCTAGTGGTGGTGGGGGATCGAGGAAAGGGGAGCGAACCCAAGTCAGTTGCCTCCAAAGGCTCGGAGGGTTAGCATCGTGCGAGAGAGCAGTGCATGTTTAGTGATCTCGTCGGAATGAAAATGGAGCATACCATCGAGCAACGTGTTAACATCAAATTTTGTGTCAACAATTGCAGAAAACTCTTCAAATGCTACGGAACCTCTTCAAATGGTCAGTGAGGTTTACAGTGAGGAAGCTTTATCCAGCACTCAAGTCTTCCAGTGGCACAAGAATTTCCGAAAAGGCGTGATTACGTTCACGACGAACAGCACGTCGGACGTCCATCAAGCAGTCAGACGGACCCAAATTTGCAAAAAGTGCATGATATGTTGAGCACTGATTGTCGTCTGAGCATCCGAGCAATCGCAGAAGAGGTCGGGATCGATAAGATGACCGTTCACAACATTGTTAAGAACAATCTGGGCATGAGGAAAATCTATGCAAAGCTGGGGCCAAAACACCTGACAGACGAGCAAAAGGAGCGTCATGTGCCGAATACGGCACCACCGGACTTCTTCTTATTCCCCATGGTCAAGAGAGTACTAAAAGGGACGTGGTTCGGGACTCCAGAAGCTGTTCAACTCGCTACGATGAGGGCTCTAAAAGCTTTACGGGTTGCCGATTTCCAGGGGGCATTCAGGGACTGGAAAATCCGGTACCAAAGGGTTATCGACTTTTTGAAGATTTATAGAGAAAAAGTGTAGAAATTTTGCCAATAAATATGTTTTCTAAGCGCAGTCCGGTTACTTTTTATGCAAACCCTGTACTTCTGGACACAAAAAAGTTAATCTTACCATTTCTTCAGAACCTAAACCTGGTCTTTCTTTGAAACCAAATCCTTGTCCACGATTGACTTTCTTTCCTTTTCCCTGTTTAAAACGAGATTTTCGGAACCAAGCACTCTAGAATGTGAAAAAAAATTGGAATTATGCACAGACATTTATGCATATACATCTTTTGTAAAAACAATTTACAATTTTGATTAATTTCAATAACAAGATAATATTATTTGACAAATGGAAAAATGGATACAAATCAAATTTACCCAGCTACAAATTTAAACTACCATTCAACTAGGTTTTTTTAATTTGACAAGGATAAAGTATTTTGAAATGATAGAAACCATTTAGTTCTTATGCAGTAAAGCAAGGGTGAAAGAAGAAAAACATTTTTATTGCTTTAGTTAAATAGCACTATTCTGCCTTGCTAAATGCTAAAGTTGTATCTGCAGCTTTGCTGGCACAAAATTAAGAACTGCTGTTTAAAGTTTTATGCCTACCTTATTTGATTCAGACTTCACTTTGTCATAATTCTTCTTAAGTATTTATCATTTACAAATGACTATAAAATAATGTAAATAGGTAAAATAAGTTATAAAGAACTAACAAATGAAAATATCTCAATTTTGATTTTAAAAAGTGCAGATACAACGTTTGTATTTTGCACTGCAGTATTGATATTTTTAAATAGAACACACAAACACATAAAAAGAGACAGAGATTTTTAGTAACACAAATTTGAAGAAAAAAAAATCATTCTTACACAATTCTTGTAAAAAAGAAAAAAAAACACCAATTTAAAATTCTTAGAGCATAAAATTTTGGAGGAAAAGATAATTAAATTTAACAGAATCATAAAATCAATGCCGCAGCAGAGGGGCGGGGGGGTAAAAACACCCGCCAGAGGCCTTGTTTTTAGCATTATTACCAATCCTAACACAGTAGTTTTTCGTATGTGAGGTCAGTTTTCATTAAAAAAAATAATAAATAAATAAATAAAAATGGCTGTGCTAGTGCTGAAAAGCATTTATATTTTAATTACAAAAGCAGATGTCAAAATGAAAATAAAATGAAGTACATAACAATAGTAAACTCTAAAAACTATAATTTGTTGAGTCAACTTGTACATTGGAGAAATTATAAATCAATAAAAAAGCATGTTGATCAACTATAGATAAAAGCTTTTGTTGAATGTTTGACACTAATACGTTTTTATTGTGTTAATGTTTTATTGACCAATAAAGACATATTTTCAGAGTTCCTTGTAACATTGAAACTCATACATGTAGGCAACTATTTCCATTTTTAAAAATTATTAACATTATTTTTATCAATTTATCTTCTCCCAAAAGTTTTTGCACTTTTTGAAGAAATTATATTTTTAAAATTGAAAAATATAACGATATTAGCAGATAGTGAATTATAAAAAACGGTGAAAGAAAAATATTTTGAGTTTCATAAGAAGCAAATGAAGTTCTCAATTTTTAGCAGAATGTAGTTAAAGAATTCTTTTATTAATAAATACTGTCATAGAAAACTTCCTAATTTAATGACCGAGAGTAAAAATTTATAATTGCAAATATTTTTTTATTTTTTAAAAAACTTAAATCTCTTATAACCTCTTGTTTGTTTAAATTCATAACCGTGATTTTAAAAAATGTCTCTCATTAAAAAAACTTTAATGAAAAGAAAAATATTTTTTACAAACTATGTTAGTGATAATGTCTAATTAACCATTTCAAACAAAATAAAGTAAATTCATTCGGCAGTTAGAAAAATAATGTATGATCTTTGAACTTACGTGCTGACAAATGGGAAATATTAAAGACATAAATATGTCTTTGTTAAGTAAATGAATTTTGAATTATATTTACTCATTCATTTCAAGAATACCACAACAAAATTTCAACGAGACATTGCTTTGACAGAAAGTGAATCAGCAGAAGGAATATGCAATTAGAAATAATAATAATAAAACTTACAAAACAAATATAAAATATAATGAAAAATATCCATTAAGAAAAGTAGTTAAGAGGTTCCTATTAGGAAATGATTCCAGAAAACAAAATGTGGGATAAAATATAAGTCACACAGGGCAAAAAAAAAATCTTAGGTGCCCAGAGTTTAAGAACTGATTTAGTTGTATTTTTAGGGCGCTGAATTGAAAAATGAAATAATTTCTCTATCAATGCTGCTGTTATGCAAGATGTGCGCAGTTTTAAATCCATTTTGTGCACTTTTAAAGCAAATACAGGTTTCTGAAACAAGTATTACGTCTGGCTGTTAAAGACTGATTCTTTAACATTATAAAGTGGGTCTTTAACACTGGCACATTTGCTTTATCATCACACTGCACTCCAATTACTTTAAGGAAAATTCACTAGATGAAGTAAACATGTGGCAAGTTTAGTAACAAAGCTTCATTGAGTCCAGGTCAATTTTCAAGCTATTGCTTTGCATGTGCTCTCTTCTCACGATGTAAATCAAGTTGGAACAGTGGTTGGAATTAGCGTGCTACAAGTAGCGACACAACTGTAGTAGCTACATATTTTAGTAGTTTGTAGTGTAGAGCACTACTTCTGAAAAAAAGTAGAGTAGCGAGTAGTTCAATACAAAAAAATGCAGTTTGTAGCGATTTCAAGAAAATACTTTGAAATAAAGTTTCAAAAAAAAGAAAGAAACGAGGTTTTAAACGAATCTGTCTAATGCAAGTCTTAAGCGAGTAAAAGTTGCACTAATCAGATTTGCAAGACTCTGAGAAATAAGAGCTGACCTCAAGCATATTATTTTGACGCCATACGTTCTGTTTGACGACATTATTTGTTTGGCATCGAAACTTTTACATTTCCCCAATATTCGCCTTGAATAGAGCATGTATAGAGCTGTGTTATTGAATAAAAATACTGTTAGAATGCACATAATCAATGAGAGAGAATGGCATAGAATGAAACAGTACAGTTTGTATAATATGTAGCAATAATAAAATGCAGCACTACAATAGATGCAGTTATTATATTCGACGCATTTTTAATTGTTCAAGCAGTTCTTTAAATTTCTGTAGTTGTCAGAAACTTTATATTTTTCCTTTCATTTTCAAACTTTAGATAAACACCCCATTTATGTGAAATTATGTTTCATCAATGTCATATTTAGAATGAAAAATATGCGGAGTGGCGATTTGTACGTTAACAAAACGATGTTTCCACTAGCATGGTGTGAGGAACTTCCGCTTTCAGTGATGCTAAAAAAAAAGTCCATTCATAATACTAGTATTTAGTTCGCCATTCAGTTCTGAAAATTTTTGTGTTGCGGGTGAGGAATTCAC
This sequence comes from Uloborus diversus, assembly GCF_026930045.1. NCBI lineage: Eukaryota > Metazoa > Arthropoda > Arachnida > Araneae > Uloboridae > Uloborus > Uloborus diversus. The sequence goes on from NC_072737.1 coordinate 140,719,888, forward strand.
GTTAACTCCAAAATTCATTCTTTGAGAAAAACTCGCTATATAGCTATTTTGCGTTTTTCGAATCGCATTGCAGTGAGAGTCCACTGCAATTTCAAATTGCACACAGAAGGACAGTATTCTTAGTTATGTTTCATATTTCTGATATTTATTAACATTTGATTTTTAATACTAGTACTGAGTTTGGGATATTTTTCCTATTTCTTTATTTTTTTTTCTTTTTTACTTATTGAGTTTTGACATATTAACATAATATAAGTCAATTATTAAATATTGTAAGTTTTTGAGGTTATTTGGTAAAATTGAATGTTTTTATTTCATTTTATCAGTGGCATAATAAAAGAGATGGCGTTCACGTCCAGACCGTAGCTTGAAGCTCAAAATCAATTATTTAGCTCCTACAAAATATAAGTTCCTATAATGGAAATTAAAGTTTTTCTTTTTTGCTTAAAATATGTTTTTCATCATCTAAATCAATTTTATGTATATGTATTTCTAGGTAAAATTTAAATCAAATTATGCATGTATCTATTTACATTTTCAAGTAGCCGAGTTGTACTTCTTGAATTAAATATTCAATGTCATTAAACAATTAAAAATTTGACAGTAGAATTCTTTCAACTTTTCAATCCAACTTTCAACTTTTAATTTCTTGCAGCAAATATTTGTAAAAATTGTTAAAAATGTTTGGAATGACAAACTGAATCAGTAAAGTTAAGGAAGAAGGAAAAAATTCTCAGTAATATTCCATGTTCAGATAAGCCAATTTATTAATTTAAACAACTTTTTGAATTTTTTTGTTCAATCCGCAAAGAGTGTGCATGTGTATGCTTTTCATTTATTCCTTTTATAAAAAATAGCGAAGCAGCGACTACTTTTCGAAAATAGTTTGTAGTGGCTACATTTTTAAAAACAAGTAGTTGCAGTTAACTACATTTGTAATAAAGTAGTTGTAGTTCACTACAAAAAAAAAAAAAATTGTTTTTCCAACCACTGAGTTGGACCTCTACATATAAAGTTTGCAGGGTCTGATTAAGATATTAATGGATATAAGACCAAAGATGATTTCAGGGCCCTCAGTAGTAAAACCTAATAACACAAACATTCACAGAGAACCTTTATTGGCAATTTCTGGCGTACTATTGCACTTGTACAAAAAATTTATAGGGGTTCAAAGCATCCTATGAGAAAAGGTAAATAAATAAAGGAGAAAACTTTACTTTTCTTAAATAATAGATTAGAACAATTTTAATCATTTTGAGGCCCGCTCTGAATATTTGTACAACATAATACTAATAAAAATTCCATGTTCTGTATTTTGTTTGATCTAGGGACGTAACTTAAACCTGTATCATGTATAATTCATGTCTAAAATGTTATATCTTAGAAATTTGAGCTCCTAAGCAAAAACTAATGTTGCATTTGAATTCAGGTTACAGCTTTCGAAATCATTAGTAGTCTGCTGCTCCAAGACCAGTGAGAACTGCTTTGGAAAACCAATAAATAGAATTCAGTAAATAGCCCATGGGACTAGTGGTCAATCACCATCAATCAATATAAATTCCATATTATTTAAATTTAAAACATTTTAATTTTACATTTACAATATCTTTTTAAAATTCAATTTAGATCAATTATTCTGACATTAACATTAGGATGGTTTTGTGAAATACCATAAATAAGTTGTAAATGAAATGGTAATAAATTAATGTAAAAGCATATTCCATGTTAAACTACATTTCAAATTAAATGAATCAGTCATTCTGTTTATTTACCAATATATCTTCCTGCTTACTGGTCCATAGGACTAGTTCTTACTAAGAACTCATAAAGCTGGGTCATCAAATTTGTACGAAATCAGTTCCAAATACGCTGGCACCAAAATGTCTACTGCCTTATGTAATGTTATATTTCACTTTATATAGAAGGGAAATATAGGTACAATATTTTAATGTTTCTATCAAGGACTAAAACTGAAATTTCAAAAGGATCCAAAAGGGAAACACAAAAATTATTATTATTTATTTATTTTTTATTTTTCATTTTATGCAAGGATATACTTATGTAAGTATCATACTTATAAATATGATGATAAGGTTTGAGCAATTGAGAAATAGTTTACCTTTATGAAATTAATAAATAAATAAATAAAAATAAAATAAAGTTTAGAGAACAAAATAATACATTTCGGGATTGTACGAAAATCTATCTTGCATTAGGAAATGAAATTTGTGTAGAAAAGACATTCATGCAACTGATCATGAAAATAAATGGGTTTCCTTTAACCACAAAACACAGGCATGCAATTTTTCTAATCTTTTTTTTTTTTTTTTGCTTTAACATTTTTTTTCCTTGCTTATTTCTTCCGGAGATCATTATGTTACACCTCATAACTCTCACCTGCATTGCAAGATCCATCAAAGCTTGGGGGACAGCCTGATTAGCACCTTCAAGATTCCTGACTAAATGTCCTGCAAATTCTTTATCTTTATCAGTAACCAAAGTATAAGCTATACCTTTTTCTCCTGAAACACAAATCATTTATATTTTATTGCAAGAGCTTGTTTTTTGCATTTTTTTTAAAAGTTCCCCAGTTTTTGCTTCCATGGGAGACATCAGGATTCCGTCCAGAAGGAAGCAAAGTTAAAAAACTAAAAGCTATACTTCATAAACTCTTTGATTGAATTTAATTGTTTAGCTAATTTCATAAATCAACCCTCTAACAGGTCAATTTTTTTAACAAAACCACCTTGAAAATTGGGCATATTTTATTTTTGCAATATATATATATATATATATATATATATATATATATATATATATATATATACTAGAGGACCCGACAGACGTTGTTCTGTTCAAACTTTGTAAATTGAAAAGTTGAAAAATTACGATGCTCTATCAAGTGTTTGAACCTTTTTTTGAAAAAGAAATTGGTAAAAAGAAAATGTTTTAAGCTGTTTGGTGTCGGAATGAGTGTATTTATTACAACTTGATTTATCTAATGCCCACTGAGCAGTTGTTTTATTAACTATTTTTTCTCGCATACTTGAAAAATCTTCATAGGTTGTATGATTTGTTCCTTCCGCCATACTCAAAGGATAAAAATCTTCCTCAGATATTAAGTGTAAAAAACTAACTTCCAATCTGAAATAAATGGCAAATCCCGCTGCAACATCCCCCATATGAAGAAGAATAAAACAATCGAAAGGATATCGTTTAAAAAAAAAAGGATAAAGGTAAAAACAGTTCTCTGAATAAGCGAAAATCACTCATCTCCCTCCCCTCCCGATGTAAAATAAACACATTCTTCAATTAAAATGACTAAACACTCTTTAAAAACCAACAACAATTCTTTGCAATTTAAAATATTTCGCCAAATAAAAAAAATACAATAAATTACATTAACAGTAGCTTTAAAATGCAAGCAAATAATCCCGCAATTCTATTGTTTATGGCCAAATTCGCCAAGCCACCACATAACTGTGATCTAGCCGATCGGTGATCTCCGACCGATGAGCGGTCCCATGAAAATTCCTTCTGTACAGACCAGCAAAGTTTTGCAGTTACTGGATCATTTGTAGTTCTTATCCTTGTCACTGGTCCAATTGACCAGTGACTTATTTTTAAATTTTACCCCTGCATATTTTGTAGCATTATCTATGGCTTTAAAACTCTTCAGTCAGTGGATTTTTGCTTTGTCTTACTATGACTGATACAACTACAAACTGTTGTAATACTCTAATAAAGCATTAAAGTTACAATGAATGAAAGAAAGGCTGTCACCTATTTATTAAAGAAATACAGTAGAATACCTTTATAACACCCACCTATAAAATGCAACTCTCTATAAAATGCACAACTATTCAGAAGGGAACAAGAGGTTTTTCAGTTCAATAAAAGGGCTTTATTTTGCCTTCAAATGAAACAATTCTTTGGAAAATTAAACTTTTGGAACAGTCTAGCATTGGAACAGTACATCTTTTAAATCATAAGTAGTATTCACAGTACAGAAGCACCAGATTATTCATGAAAATACAGTAGCTGTTACATAGATATAATTTTTGCTTTGATATTAATTGTACTTAAATGTATTCTTATATGAAAATATACTGATATATTCTAAAAAAAATTGGAAAATTTATTTTATTTCTAAAACGATCTATATAAGTAACCTCAGACCTCAAGGTGCGCGTTATAACGGTCTCCTACTGTAATCCTCAAAATCTGCTCATTAAATGACAGGCTATAAGCTAACAGACAGACATTAAAAAATAAAAAAAAAACATGGAATGATTTTTGTATTTGTCAAAAATAAGTTTGACCTTGACAAAAAAAAAATTGAAAAACTCAGAAAATGAAACATTATTAGCGAAAAAACAGCATCAACCCAAAAGAGTATTCAAAGACTCAAATGTGAGAGCACCGATTCAGATTTTACTTAAATTTACTTTTTTTTTTAGAAAGAGAGAGGGAATAAAGCACAACACCAGAATAAAGGAGAGAGAAAGAAAGTAACACACTATAAGTAGTTTTTGTCAAAAAAAAAAGACTTACCAGCTCGACCAGTTCTCCCAATTCGATGAGTATGAGTATCAATATCTCTAGCTATATCGTAATTAACCACGGTTTTCACATGAGTAATATCCAAACCCCGAGCTAAAATGAAAGATATTTCACTTTGCAAGACACTCATAACTAATCGTTGATATAAGTATGAGTACATATGAATCATTAAATTATTACCAGCAACATCAGTAGCAACTAAAATTGGGACTTCTTTCTTCTTAAAAGACAAGATGACTTTGCTTCTCTCATTTTGATCAATATCACCATGTAGCAAAGCAGCTGCAACAGCAAAAGAGTTTGATTAAATGCTGTAATTATCACAAATGCTCTGCTTTAGGTTCATTCCATGCTCTAAATAGTTATCTTCATTTATTCCATTTATTATTATTTCAACACTACATTGGTTTAAAAAAAATTATTTAGAGGCAAATTATTTATCATCAAAACCAAAAACAAGTACCTGAACAACAAATCAGCATTTCAATTGCTACTAGAACCATAGTTCATACACTAAACCTAAAAATTCTCACATGGAGTGTTCAAGGAATTTTCAGAACTATTTGGAAGTAAGAACTTTTTTACAATATTAAAATAATAAGTGCCGATTTAGTTCTAGCTCATATCAAAGTTTCAGCATTAGACAAAACCTTTAACACCTCACTATAAAGTTTTAAATTCAATCTTTAATAGTGGGCATGGCATTAAGGATCAGATTGACTACCATTGAGTATCTAAAATAAAAATAAAAGTGCAATACTTAAAAATAAAAACTAATGTATACAAACAGTAATTAAAAAAAAAATTAAAATTCATGGTTAAATTTTGCTGTGATGGTACTATCAAGAGACGTATGATGAAATATTTTATCAGTATAGTCTTGTTTATTCCGCCCTAGTTTATCCGTAATTTCGGACTATCCTAAACAACTTTGCAGTTTTTTTTTAAAAATATAATGTAAAATTATGATAGCAAAACATAACTATAAGTATGTCTAGTATTCACTTTTTATTTTGGTTAAAAGTACAGCTTCTGCATTGATTGTACAACAGATTATGGTATTCTAACAAACAAAACTGCAGCTGAACTATAAGGATCGAGTGTTTATATTGACCATGCTTTATCCAAACAACACACCAGAAGACAATGGACCAATTCTTTAGTTAAGAAATTATGTGAATTTCTTTTTTTTTTTTAAATTTATGGTATCTAATACATTTTGAGTTTTTAAATTCATGATTTCTGCTGAAACTTCCCATGACTCACAAAATGCAATCTTACCAGGAAAAAAAAAAAAAATCACAAAAATATCATAATTAGTACTCTATAAAAATAAAATTGCAACCATCTAATCTATACTTTGCCCAAATGTTTCTAAAAATTTAAAGTGAAATGTAACGAGCTGAGCTGCTATTATACCTAAAAAACAATTCATGTAACAATGATTAATGATATACATGATATAATTACAGAGTTTTAAAAGGAATATCTAAAACTCTGTGATTGCTACCAAGGACATACATTGATAAATCTAAAATGATCCAAAAACAACTTCTGGTTTGCGACAAATCATACTGTTACAAATTCTGTAAATAGTAATTATTGTAGGAACGTAACCTGTAAATAGTTTCCCGTAATGAATATACAACCCCTTTTTCGTATGGCTAAATTATACGACCCCTATTTCCTTTTTGTTCATTGATAAAATTTGATAACGGTCTACTACTTTACAGAAGCGTGTGGAATATTTGAGAAATTTCTTTTCGGTGTATTTAAGCCGTTAGCGATGGATAAACAGTTAGTTTCGATTGATATTTCGAACTGAGAGCATTTTTGCTCTGTTTATAGCGAGGCATTTCGCTGTGTTGTTTTCGTATTTGGAAGTAAATACGTGTGTAAACGTTGAGTTTACGGTGTTGTGCGATAATTGCTTAATTGCTGATGAATAATTTAGCAGTTGTTGAAGATCTTTCCTGTGCATAGTGTAAATAAATTTCCTGTGTTTTTATCAAGAACTGTGTCTTCATTTCAAGAAAGTGGAAGTCGCACCGAATCCGTTACAATTTGGCGCCCAACGTGGGGCTACTTCAGGACTTTCTTGCAGTAAGTGTGACTTTGGACATTTTTTCATAAAGACTTTTTAAATTTGGACTTTATTTTTATGGTGATTACTCGCGCAATGGATGAACAATTGAAACAACTTCTTGATGCAATCAACTCTGTTAAAAATGATATGACGGCTAATCAAGAACAATTAAAAAATAATATGGCGGCTAATCAAGAACAATTAAAAAGTGATCTGACTGCAAGTATGTTGGCAAATCAAGACCAGTTAAAAAGCGATTTAACTGTGCTGAAAATGGACTTAACGTCTAACCAAGAAAAAATTAAAAACGACCTTATTTCGGTAAAGACTGTGATGGAAAATAAATTTAATGACATAGAGCATCGAGTTGATGCTATTGAAGAAAAATTTGATACCGTTGAAAGCCGATTCAACGCTGTAGAAAATAAATTTGAAGAAGAAGATAGAAGATTTCATCTACTTAAAGAAGAGATCTTTAAGGACGTGGAAAGGAGATTGGCGACCGCGGAAAGCAGTTCTGTACAGTTTGGCGCTCCCACATCGATTGCTCGACCGTCCATTAAACTTGCCACATTTGATGGCAAAACTTCGTGGCAGGTTTACAAAACTCAATTCATGATAGTGGCGGAAGCGAACGGATGGGACTCTGCTACCAAGGCCTGCCATCTTGCAGCATCCCTGAGAGGTGACGCAGCGGACATTCTTCAGACCCTTCCGGACAGCCAGCGCCTGGATTTCGCCGCCCTCACATCTGCGTTGGAGCTTCGCTTCGGTGAGAAGTGCCAGAAAGATTTCAGCCGACTCCAGTTGAAGTCCCGTTTCCAGAAAACCGGGGAAACCCTGCAAGAGCTTGCGGCGGACGTCGAGAGACTGTCTCATCTTGCTTTTTGCGACTGTCCTGCAGATGTTCGAGACAACCTGGCACTCAACTACTACATCGACAGGGTTCGAGATCCGGAAATCCAGAAAGCTCTACGGATGGCGGATGTCAAAGACCTGAATTCTGCCGTTGTGTATGCGATGAGATACGAGGCCGCCCAAGAAGCAACCCGTGTGGATCGCCATCTAATCCGGACTCAGGAAGCTGATGAGTCTGATTCCAGGTCGTCCCACCTCGCTGAACTTGAGAGAACACTCGGTGACTTGACAAGACATTTGAGCAGCATAACAGCCACAAAGAAACAAGAGCAGAAGTGCTGGAAATGCGGTAGTGAAGGACACCTGCGAAGGAGTTGTCCGGCTCGCCAAGCTACGCGAGGGAGGGAAATCACTACCACTAAAGCTCTGCAGATTTCCTCTTCTAGTAGTGGCAGTGATGGACTTTTCATTTACGCACATGTAAATGGGAACCCCTGCAGACTGATTGTTGACACTGGAGCTAATGTGACAATTATTAGGACAGATGTGGCTCGTGAATTTGGATTGAAACTGCTGTGGACATCGCCACGCGTAAGTCTCCAGACTGTGACAGGTGACAAAATTGAGATTGACGGTAAAGTGGACTTGGAAATAGTGTTTGGGAATGCCACCTACCATCATACGGCATTCGTCGCTAATATCACGGACCCCTTCATTCTTGGATTGGACTTTTTGAAGAAATATGACTTCACTCTCGATTTCAAGACTAATGAGCTGCACTCGATGAGAGAAGACATAGCCGTTTTCCCTGCAGAAAGTGATGTAAAATCCGCTTATCAAATAATAGCTCAAACAGATTTATCGATTCCCTCAAGGTCAGAATCATTAATACCTGGCTCCCTTGAAGAAAGCAATAGTTTTCGATTTGGACTCATTGAATACCCTAACCTAAGCAATAGCTTAAAAGGAGTACTGGTAGCATCTACGCTTGTGGACCTTTCTAAGGATGTAATTCCTGTGAGAGTCGCCAACGTGAGTGAAAGGCCAAGGAATATCCGAAAATGTGAAGTGTTGGCAACTTGTACTCCAGTAAACTGCATCATTAGAAGAATCAATTCCCCTGAGACTGTGTCTTCTGAGTCCTTGACGTCGAAGTTAATTGGGAGTGCGCCATTATCGAAAGATCAAAGAACTGCTGCGGAACAATTGGTGGACGACTTCAAGCATCTGTTTTCATCTACATCGGAGGATGTTGGCCGTACGAATTTAACGCAGCATAGGATTTACACTGGAGAACACCTCCCTATTAAACAGCATCCAAGACGACTACCGTTCGCCAAGAAGGAAGAGGTTGAGACCCTCCTGAAAGAGATGAAGGAGAATGATGTAATCGAACCTCTCATCCAGTCCCTGGGCTTCTCCCATCGTCTTAGTCCGAAAGAAAGATGGCTCCACCAGATTTTGTGTCGATTACCGACGGCTGAATGAAATCACCAAGAAAGACAGTTACCCTCTTCCACGGATAGACGACACCTTGGACACTTTTTCCGGACACAAGTGGTTTTCGACCCTGGACTTGAAGAGCGGCTACTGGCAGGTTGAGATACACCCTGATGACCGAGAGAAGACAGCATTTACAACCGGACAAGGCTTATGGCAGTTTAAAGTGATGCCCTTCGGCCTCTGCAATGCACCAGCTACGTTCGAGCGTCTTATGGAGACAGTGTTAAGAGGACTTTAATACGAATCCTGTCTGGTCTACTTAGACGATATCATCATCGTGGGACGCAGTTTCGAAGAACATCTGGCAAATCTTAGGAAGGTGCTGCAAAAGCTTAAGGAAGCCAATCTGAAGTTAAGTCCGTCCAAATGTAATTTGTTCCGCCGGGAAGTGAACTATCTTGGTCACATCATCTCTTCTGAGGGTGTGCAAACCGATCCAGAGAAGGTATCTGCGGTCAAGAGTTGGAGTCGTCCTGAAAACATCCATCAGCTGCGAAGTTTCCTGGGGCTCTGCACGTACTATAGGAAGTTTGTGAAGGGTTTTTCCAACATTGCACGACCTTTGCATAAGCTGACGGAGAGCAAGCAAAAGTTTGAATGGTCCAAAGAATACGAAGATGCATTTCTACGACTGAAGGAGGCTTTAACATCAACGCCTATCCTCGCCTATCCTCAGCCTGAAAAAACCCTTCATACTGGACACTGATGCGAGCAACGAGGGCATCGGAGCTGTTTTATCCCAAGAAATTGACGGAAATGAACATGTCATCGCTTACTGGAGCAAATGCTTATCAAAGTCGGAGCGAAATTACTGCGTCACCAGAAAGGAGTTACTGGCCATAGTGAAAGCTGTAGAACACTTCCATCATTACCTCTACGGCCGAAAATTTCTGCTTCGGACAGATCATGCCTCATTAACTTGGCTTTTGAACTTCAAAAATCCGGAAGGCCAGATAGCCAGATGGATACAGCGGCTCCAGGAATATGACATGGAGATCAAGCATCGAAAAGGGTTATCTCACGGTAATGCTGACGCTTTATCAAGGAGACCCTGTCCTGAGAACTGCCACTATTGTTCCCGAATCGAGAAACAGTATGGAACGACTAGCCCTACCGCCTATCAGGTGACAGTGACTCCAACATCATCAGAACCTGATCCATGGAGTGATGACCAAGTTCGAAAAGATCAACTTGAAGACCCCGACATAAAACCAATTTTAGAGTTCATGGAAAGTGACAGTCGACGCCCTAGCTGGCAGGACGTTTCCATCTTCAGTCCTGCAACAAAAAGATACTGGGCTTTATGGAACTCACTCCATTTACGGAACGGCGTGCTACACCGGAAATGGGAATCTGACGAGGGCAAAACATCTAGGTGGCAGTTACTACTTCCCCGATCACGGATCTCAGATGTTCTTAAAGAAATCCATAGTAGTGCTACTGGAGGACATTTTGGTGTCCTGAAAACCCTCAATAAAGTTCGGGAGCGCTTCTTCTGGAGCAAGGCGAAGGATGACGTGGAGAAGTGGTGCCATTCTTGTGACGCCTGTTCTGCTCGCAAAGGACCGAAGAAAAGAAGCAGAGGGAAGCTACATCTGTACAACGTTGGAGCTCCTTTCGAACGAATTGGGATCGACATCCTGGGTCCTCTACCAAGAACTGCTGATGGGAACAAATACATTCTTGTTTCCATCGACTACTTCACCAAATGGCCGGAAGCATATCCCATTCCAGATCAAGAGGCTACCACCATAGCAGAGACTCTAGTCCAACACTGGATCTTGAGATATGGAACACCTTTGCAGATTCATTCCGATCAAGGGAGGAATTTCATCTCTGCTGTGTTTAAGGGCCTATGTCAAATTCTCGGAATTGAGAAAACTAGGACAACACCACTACACCCACAATCGGACGGCATGGTGGAGAGATTTAACCGCACAATCCTGAATAATCTCTCACTTATGGTATCCAGAAATCAACAGGATTGGGACAAGAAGCTACCTTTGTTCCTGCTGGCCTACCGCAGTGCTGTCCACGAGACTACCGGATATGCCCCATCTCAGATGCTCTTCGGACGAGAGCTTCGGCTACCTTGTGATCTCGTCTTCGGTCGTCCTCCGGATGCGCCTGCATCGCCTGAGGAGTACATCCAGGATCTCCAGGCCCGGTTGGAAGACGTTCATAACTTCGCACGAGAGCGAATCAACATCGCGGCGGAGAAGATGAAGACCCGATACGACACAAGGTCTACTGGACATGAATTTAACGAAGGCGACAAGGTTTGGTTATGGAATCCCATCCGACGGAAAGGTCTGTCACCCAAATTGCAGTCGCATTGGGATGGACCCTACAAAGTCCTTAACCGACTAAATGACGTCGTAGTGAGGATCCAAAAATCACCTAATGCAAAACCTAGGGTTGTACATTATGATCGGTTAGCCCCATACTATGGCCATAGTTCATGAGTATTACGTAAACAACCATGGTTGATAACATAAAAGTTGTAGATAATTTTTTTGCTTTTAATGTTTAGTAATATTTCTTGTTATTATTGTGTTTCCTATGTATCTGTTAGTTATTAATTAATGTGAATATTTGTAAACTTTTGATAGAAGTTCGACACCCTTTCTGGGGATTGTACTGCCCGGGACGTGCAGTCCTTAGGAAGGGGGCAATGTTACAAATTCTGTAAATAGTAATTATTGTAGGAACGTAACCTGTAAATAGTTTCCCGTAATGAATATACAACCCCTTTTTCGTATGGCTAAATTATACGACCCCTATTTCCTTTTTGTTCATTGATAAAATTTGATAACGGTCTACTACTTTACAGAAGCGTGTGGAATATTTGAGAAATTTCTTTTCGGTGTATTTAAGCCGTTAGCGATGGATAAACAGTTAGTTTCGATTGATATTTCGAACTGAGAGCATTTTTGCTCTGTTTATAGCGAGGCATTTCGCTGTGTTGTTTTCATATTTGGAAGTAAATACGTGTGTAAACGTTGAGTTTACGGTGTTGTGCGATAATTGCTTAATTGCTGATGAATAATTTAGCAGTTGTTGAAGATCTTTCCTGTGCATAGTGTAAATAAATTTCCTGTATTTTTATCAAGAACTGTGTCTTCATTTCAAGAAAGTGGAAGTCGCACCGAATCCGTTACAATACAAAATTTTAAACAGGTAAGAATTTACAGGTAAAGAAATAATTATATTTTCTCTGAAAAATCTGATATGAAACACAACAAACTTTCAGTCACTACATACAGTAAAACTTGTCTACAACGATACTGCTGGGACCTAAAAAAAATCGTAATAGACAGATTATTGTTATAGGCAGTTTGAATATTCATGCTGACATTTTGCTGGGGCCAAAAAAATCTGTTATAGACAGGTTATCGTTATAGATAGTATCTTTATACACAGGTTTCACTGTATTTTGAAGAAAAGTTTTAATTGTAAAATGATTTTCCAAAATAAAAGAATCTTTTAACTTGCGACAGTAATGACAGTAGTGCCCTCCCTTCATGAGCAAGGGCGCACCCCCTCCCCCATAAATAACATGAAGACCCCCATCCAAAAAAAGAAAAAAATACCCCTCAAAACACCCCCTCCCCCTCAAAAAAAATTAACTTAAAACAGGCTGTGCCACCAAACCCCCCCCCCCCCCCCACGGTGGGCAGGGTGGGCCTAATAATGATGTAAAACTACTGGTGAATAGCAAACCGCTAAGCTTTTTATATTTATATATTTTTATTTTTTTACTTTTGAAAATAAATATTTTATTTTGAAACAAATAAAGAATCTAAAATCTAATTCTTACTCACCATCATATTCTTTTAACTTCAAATTATTACATAATTCTTCAGCATTGAGTTTCTTTGTTACAAATATCAAAACGCTCCCAGCTTTAAAAAAAAAAAAACAATAATAGCAAATAAATAACTTGTCATCAAACGGAGGCTAGTGCACACAACTCTCAAAAAAAATCATTAAGATGTCGAAAAAAAAAACACTACATAGACATTGATTAGTAACATAAACTGATAAGTAAACATAAATGCAAATTAGACTCTATATCTTTGCTTATATGCAACTTATTTTGGAAAAAATTGAGATTATTTTTTGTTCAAAGAGCACTTCTATTAAAACTGATAATTATAACTGAGCAAAAATACTTAAGCTATGACTCAAGTGTACTATAGAAATATAATAACCATGTGCCAGACCTACAAGAAAACAAAAAAGCGATATGAAAATATTATAAAATGAAAGAAAAGAAAGTAAGTCATGGCAAAACATGTCACATAAACTATCAAAAGGGCATAAAAAGGGGGGGGGGATGCAAAGCACAAAATGAATGATAAATTTTAGAAGAAAGTGGCATAAAAGCAGAAACATTAACTAACTTGAGAAAAGTTTTTTAAATGAAAATGATTTCCTAAAAGTTTAGTTAGAGTTACACAAGAAAATAAACATTGACAAATGATTTTGATAATACATTAATTGATGATAACAAATGATCCATACAACAAATTCTAAGCTATTTAAAAAATGCAGATGCATGTGTTCCTTATAAATTTAAATTCAAAGCTTGCTCACAAGGGAAATCTTAATTTGAAAGCCCAATCACTTGAGAGGAATAGCGATTTGCTGACTGACAGACAGAAAACTTGATAAAATGACCAAATTCTTTAAATAAAAAAAAATTGTAAGTAAAGTAAAAAAAAAATTAATTTGAATTCTTAAATTTTGAATTCAAATTATGTTTTTCGCAATCACGAGTTGCGACAGGACCCTACTCATTGGTTACTACTCTACTCACTTATTTCTAGACACGGCTCTTGTCCCTCCAAGTCTACCCTCCGGTTGAACGGAGACGTGTGTATTAGTTGCGTATGTGTAGGCTTTTGTGTGTGCGTAGACCTGTGTGTATGCATGTTGGTGTGAGTGCGTATGTGTATGAGCGTGCGTGTGTCTAGGACATGGTCGCCACCGACTAGGAGCGGCTGCCGGAGGACGGAGCCGTGCCTGCAGGTGGCGGTGGTGGTTGAAAAAGGCACGGAACATCAAAGACGGTCAAATGAGAACAATAAGCAATCGTGATTGCTCAAAAAAAAAAAAAAAACAGAATGGATACATTTGTTACAGGCATTTTTTTTAGTGACTTTCAAATAAACAGAATCAATGAGAAATGGAGATAACCTTGCTTAACACAACGGCAGTTTTAGAAAAAATAGGTTCTGAATTGAGTGGTACACAAAAACAGAAACATTAAATACACCTTGAACAGGGGGAAGAGGATATAATAACCGATACCAGAGGATATAATACCTGATTTCAGAATACTTTCGGTTTGAAAGTTTGAAATATATAACAGTCAACATGTAACAGTTTCTTAGAATTTTGATAAAATTAGAAGATGAAGAATCGACGGAATTATTGCAGATAAGTATGGTCTATGGTAGCGCAGAAAATTAAATACAAAATCCTTGGAATTTAGTGATAAGATACGATCTATAGTGGCACTGGGATCTAGCCTTAGTTTATTAGAAAAAAGCAGTTTTCAGCATACTGTAAGCTGCAATAAAGTAAATTATATGACTCAGAATGCAGTAGCAAGTCAGGCATTTGCAAAACATGGGTAATGCTTATAAAACGCATTTCACACACTTAGACTGCAAAATTCAAGTATCTTTTGGCAACTGTTTTAAAAAAATTTAAGGTGAAAATTATACTATTCAGCGGGAGGAAAGACAAAAAGTATAGAGAATTAAAAAAAAAAACCCCTCAGAACTAATTCAACCAGAAGTAAGTAGTGGCATTGTTTGTGTTAGTAAAATACTTGTCATTTATGTGCTTTATTATCATGGTTTACGTTCGGCAACTTCAACCGTTGGTTTGATCACATGACCACAAATGATGTCAGCAGTTACTAACGGGTTGCTCACCAACCAATGCTTCATTGAACACTTTCGGTTGATCACCGGTCACTTACACCGACAAGGCGCAGACAAATAACAAATGGGTGAAAAATTCTTATAATTGGTCAAAAATGTCATGTGCTTCAATCTACTAATCAACCAGCTTTAAATTGCGATCTACTGGTAGATCAACAAGTGAGGCTCATAGAATGACATCGGTAACAATCAGTTTACCGGTAGCTCTTGCAGAACGCTGCGGTTAGTCACCGGTCGACCAGTTGAGGTCAGCGAATGCAACCATGTTTTGAACATCTTAAAAACAGGTGAAAATTGAAAATGAATAAATGTTTTGAATTAAAAAATCACTGAATTGAACCTATTCTAAATATTCCTAATCTGTATCATCACATGAAAAATATTGAGAATGAATATTTCAGTAAATAATAATCAAAGCAAAATGCTTCCTGGCATATTACAAGTGGGTACATGCAGTAATCGAGTATGATCTTGAAATTACCTGATAAAAGTTCAACAAGTTTACTAGTTAGCCACACCCACTTAGCTGGAGCTGCTGGCATGACAAGTACAATTTGAGTCACATCTTCATTAGCTTCTCCAAGTTCACCTTGAATAATGCGAACAGGATCTGTCAAAACATCTCGAGCTAAGCGCTCAATTTTCTTTTTGAATGTAGCACTGAACATCAAAGCTAAAAAAGAAATAAGAATTGCAAGTAACAACGATTAAATAACTTTTTTCGGTAACATAACTCCTTCATAACTACACGAAGACATGAGAAGAAGCATTATGAATATATTTCTCAAAACATTTAAAAAAAAAAAAAACTCTTAAACTTGCACATAATGCATTTTAACACTTCCAAGACTGCAGGATCTGTTGCTAAGAAATTTTTGGGGACTCCTTATAGATGTGCAGAACTACAAAAATATTTTTTATGTGCCTCTTTGGATCCTCTCCATGCCCCCATAGGCATCACCGGGGGTAATGTGGTACCCCCATTAGCACATAGAAATGAAAGTTAATACGAAAGTGGCTAAAATTTTACATTTTTAGGTTCATTAATTTTTTACCTCCTACGCTTTAAAAATCCTTTTTTACTCACATATTTGAAAAATTTTCTTAAGCGAGCAAGTATGGGAGCCTTTCCAAGTGCAATTTCAATCTCCTGGTACAGCGGTACCCCCATTCCTGAAGCCCTGCGCACGCCTATGCATGCCCCTATGTTACCGGGTGTGATGCTATCCAGACATTTGTGACATGGTAAATCCACCACTAAGCTTATATCCACCCAATGATTTACTATTACAGGAGCCCCTCGTTATACCGTTCTTTTCTTCTGTCTTCCGAAATATTAAAGTCAAAAACCTTGCTTTAAGTTTGAAACCATTAATGAAAACATAATGGTATGTATAGTGTTCACTCTAGGGAAAAAAAGGGCAGGGTGCTGGCCTTTGAAAGGGGCACTTTTTTAAAAAAGGGCACTATTTCAACGCGGTGTCCCCCCCCCCCCACCCAAGACCAATGATGCACCACTCAAAAAGTACTGAGCGCCCCCCCCCCCCCCCGAAAAAAAATTAAGAGGACAAATAACATTTAAAACACCTTACAAAAATTCAGTCTATTCTGCACCATGACCTCCCCCCCCCCCTTCGATTGTCGTCACCACTGACTTTAGTATTAAATATGATTTCATCCAAAAAACGCACTTGTCTTCAGAATAGGTGTTAACTCCCCCCCCCACACACACAAATGCCCACTAAGCTAAGCACATTTTCCACTCTAAAGGAACATTTAGCTAATGCTGAAACTTGGCTTTGAGTGTTTTTCAACACTTTTCAGGCCATAATTTTAACTACCTATAAGAGTAAAAAAAAATTCTAGGCATTTCAAAACCCTTTGAATTTTAATTTAATAAGAAGAGTATTTAATTACTGATCTCCCCTTCCTACCAAAGAAACTGCCTAGTAATGTGCATTGTGCCCTTAAGTATTTTAGTAGACATAAAAATCGTGATGAGTGTAAATTCTCCTTTTTTAAATATATTACACTTCAAATAGAATTATTCTACTTAAAATACTGTATGCAGTGCTTCAAAAATGCAGTGGTAGCAAGTTGCAAAACTAAAAAGACTTCATTTGAGCTCTATTTCCTAGTCTTGGAGTTGTTCAAATTCATAACACAAATGTGTTGGCAGATGTATGCGCTCCCAAATGCAATGCATAAGCAGCTTGGACCAAGCTAAGATTTTTATTTCTGGCAATTTTTGTGAAAATTTAATGTATCGGCATTTTAATTTTGTGATTTTTTTAAAAATTAATTGTATAATATTTATAAAAGAAAAAGAAACAGTGCAAGATCATTTTAGTTAGAAAAAAGCACGAGTATGTCAAAAGTATGCTTTTTTTTATTATGTTAATAAGTGTTTTAAATAATCTGTTATATGAATCACACATATACAAAGATAATAAAAATACTTAGCAAAAGGGAAAGAATTGAATGAATGCCCTGTCAATGCGATATGTTTCCATTTCAAATGGTTTTTTTTGGGGGGGGGGGGGGGGGGCTGGGGATGGTGGTTAAAAATCCAAGATATTAAAAAAATACCCTTGCATTTTAGCCCAGTAAGCTTTGTACTATGTTCTTCTTAGGAAACAATCAGAAAGTTAACTTTCCAGAAACAGATGTAAAAAGATTGCTACACAATTACTAGCAATGCGCTAAAATTAGATAAGCCTAATTTCCACGTGCAAACGAAAAACGGACACAAAGGGCTGAAATGTTAGGAAAATGTCCTATTTCCTCTCTCATTGTTGATTCTCAGAAGATCAAGGATGGGAAGGAATGAAACAAAGATCTCTCCCTTCCCAGAAGACCCTACTCCTTCCCACAACTTTTCAAAAACCCACCCTCAGTAGAAGGAAGAACATGCCTTTGTTTCCTACTGATAAGCTTGTTTGAATTCTGAGAATCTCATATTCTCTTTGCCTAGGTATTTGCTTCCCTTTTTGTTTATGGGGCCGTTTTCAGGGTGAAATTCTGGGAACAAGGATAAGACATAGGCAGGCCCGGACTGGCCATAGACTTGACCGGGACTTTTCCCGGTGCGCCCTCTCGAAAGGCGCCCTTTTGTTCTTTTCTTATTTTTCGCAACAATGTTTTAGCAAAATGAAAATAAATTATGTGGAACAAAGAAGTGATTTTGCATGTGAATATTTTCACATGCAAAAGCAATGGTCTTCTTATTTATATAAACGTTCCCTTTCATTGCCCCCAATAAAGGCAATTAGTCCCCTCTCGTTTCGTAAACGGTCTGCTCCCAGGCCTGCTGCCCCATCGTTTGTGGCTTATCTTTTGCTCCAAGTTTCAATTCTGAGGACAAAAGCGGACCCATGGTGTTTCCCCAATAAAAAAGGGATGTGAGGGTGAAAGTAACAGCACATATCTATGGTCAAAAATACGAGAATGGTTTGATTTATTGACTGTACTTAAGTTGCTGTAAAAGAGCGGATAGCATGACTCCCTGTTCTGCTAACGATAATCATGAGTGCAATAGAAGCAAGAAGACATATAATGTTAATTTTTGAAATCTGCGCATTAAAAATAGTGTAATGTCGAAATAAGCCGCATAAAAGCAATAATTTAGTGGATGGATGAACACGATGACAGAAGTCAGATGTCGTATTTTTTGTCACATCACAAAATAACTTTTAGGACAAGACTGCACGGTGATTCCTAGATTTTGGAGTCATGGCGCCCTTTTTAGAACTAAGATATTCGCATGGTGCCCTTCCCAAAATAAAAGTATGACTTGTAACTGGCAGTCAAAAATAAATACGAGTCGTGTATCTGCATTGAATAGCCCTTATTTATCCTGCAGAGGCTCTGTAAAAAAAAAAAGTTTCACAAATAATAAGTCTAAATTAATTGAGAAAAAATAGTTAATTTTCGATGTGGTCCTAGGAGGACTGCAGGGCACATTTGAGGAATTACTGGACTAAACACAATAAAGATGCCGAAAAATTTTAAAGATAAAACATTTTTCGATTTTAAACTAAGTTTTGTCAATTAAAATCATTACAAGTTCTAGATCTTTGTGTTCAAAACATATTCCAGTTTTTTTAGTTGGACTTAATTCTTTCACTGTCTTTTTAGCCAAATGTGTGTACAAAGGAAGGGGGTCATGGCATAACCTTCGGCATTGAAATTGTTAGGAGTTAACTTAAGATATTTTTTAAATCTCATTTTGGGGGTCAAGTTCTCGGGAGGGGGAGCGCTGCTTAGCATTTGGAGGAGGTTCGTCATTGCCCTGGCGGTGGGGGGTTGTCGCCCTTATACAAGCTACAATACTACCTTAAAAATATTAATATTTGAATTCCTGCATAAAATCATAATATTATTACATTTTATGCTGCCTTTATATCATTTTGGGAAGTTTTTTAATCTGTGTTTTCCTTCAGATGAAGCTCGATACTGCGCCCCCCACGCCCTGACTTGTGAAGGTTATTATTGATAAACTTTGCATCGATGAAACAATGCAATTCATTTTGAGCGGCACGAAGTTTGAGTTTGAAGAAGGAATGTATAACGATGTTGTTAATAAGTAAAACGCAAAGCTATTACTTGTGACGTCGTGAAGGGGGGGGGGTGTCCGCCTCGGGTTTGACTGTCTGGGGGGGGGGTGATACCCAAAGTGGAATTACAAGTTTTTGATAAAAATGAAGCTGAAATGCAAGACTCCTTAGAATTAAGACTTCTAATTTGAAAATTTTACAGGGGATAGGCCCGCCCGTACCCCAATATTTCCCACCCCACACCATGGAATCAATACGTACTACTATACTCAGAATTAGGTTCATATTCTCAATACTTAGACCTAGTAGTGACCGCTTATAACAAAAAACTGAAAACCCATTAGCTCTCTGTGTGTGTAAAATAAGTTCAAAGTAATTACGAGGCCGACAATTTCACAGACCCCCTTACTTTTTTGATCTCTCGACGCACACATGCGTCTTGGGTAAGTTACATAAAAAGCATTCATAGTTTTTATTTGCCTTATGTATATTATCCCACATAAAATTTTGTTTTTCACAAATACAGTTGTTTCTGAAAATTGTAATATTTTCATGTTTACATAGAATTTAAAAACTTTTTTTTTTTGCGTTTAGAGGGAGAGGGGGGGAGGGGTGACACATCACTAATTACCGCTCCGAGTGTCACCCATGCTAGGTACGCTACTGGTATTACAAATATTAATAAGAGTCAAGAAAGACTATATTAGAAATGTAATGTGAGAAATATCGAAGTAACCTTATTCGTTTTCTATCTGCAGTTAGTTTTTACATATCAGGATAGTATAAAGCCTAAAAAATAAACAGCACTTTTTTTTCACAGAATAAAAGCTAAAGATTCTAACCATTACAGCATTTTATGAGGGTCTTTCGAAGCATTCTTGTACTGTGCAAGAGCTTTTGACTAACTATCTTTTGGTAAGCAGAAAAAAGGGAGCATACATGTAGACCACACACTTGTTTTATGGCTTTAAATAACGCCTTTTAAGATGCTTTATATCGATAAGGATCTGCGATGCTTGGGTCCTGGGGGATTCGTAGCAATGGATTTCTGTTGGACAAGGGAGGACAATTATCATAAATTTTATGCAGTTAGACTACAGAAGTCCAATTGCCGTTACTTACATGAATCGAAGAGTCATTTGGATCAGATTTTTGCATTAGTGAACAACTAATTTTGAAGCGGCAGCAAAATTGGATACATTAAGTCAAGGATCTTTTCAACAGTAGGTTACTCGTTTCAGTTTTCATTTTCTTTTTATTGTGAGAATATTATCCTTCATGTATAATCTTAAATTATAGAATTACAATCTATGATTCATAATTAATGGCATTATGATCTATGTGCTGCGAAATGACAAATGATATTGCAAAATTTTCGACAATACATATGGTTAAAAAAACAACTCACTCAGATAAGTTGAAAGGTCTTGTGTTATCAATTGAAAACTATTATTTTAAAAAGTAAAAACTACTAAGATCAAGCCTGTCCTTGAACTATTTTTTTTTCATCGTCCCTCTGTTTTTAATATGATTGGTAGTTTTTATGACGGCTCTGTCTAGGTCGGTCGCGTCAGTTTTCAAAAACAAAATCTGACACTCAAAAAGTTCTCGAAACTTTAAGACAACAATGCCATGAAAATGAATACAAACGCTTAAAATGTTCGTTTTTGCTATATATATAGTGTACTTTAAAAATATAACACTTTGGACAGCGAGAATTTCTTAAATGAATTTTCAGAAATTAGATCCTGATTTAAGAATGTGGAGGAAAAAATATCATTACGAAAAACCCTCTTGTTTTCTTATGCTAACAAAGAACTTGTAATTTTAATTTTACTTTTAAAAAAAATAAGGAATTCTTAAATGAAAAAAGGAGGCAAGGGGAAATTGGACATGGTCAAGAAATTTATTTGTTCTTCTTTTAAACTGAAGTCTTTGAGTCTTCTTGCAAAAGTTTTATTGATTAATCAAATCAATTCATTTATTCCTTATAATGGTCACAAACAATAATAGTAGTTTTAAATGTATATCCATACATAAAAAATGATTTCTCAAATAATTTAATTTCAAGCTTTTCCCAATAGTTTCAGTGTTATTAAAATGATATTATTTATTACGTATTTCAAAAAGGCGATCAGGTGCACTGGATGAGTTAGAGTTCGATTGGTTGTATTTTCCCCCAAGATATTTGCTATGACATGATCATGTTACTAATAAAAAAATAAATAAATATAGGATTTGAAAAAAAAAATCAGACTTTAAAAATAGATTTTAAGGACTCTAGATATTACTTATGTTTTATTTATAAAAAATATGTCTTGCAAACATTCAGAAAAAAAACATATTTTAACTCATTTTCATGATAACTTTATAGCATACATAAGCCAATTTCATTACAAATGCATAATTCGTATAAAATTTGACATTTGAGATGGAAAAAAAAAAAAAAAACAATACTTAAGTACAAAACAAATGCGTAAACATAATTTGAATAATCTTTTGATTTTGAGGACTGAAATCAATTAATCACTAATGTCATGTCTCATGTTATATCCGCACTAAATTCTTCATCTTAATTACTCTTTATTAATTTTCATTTTTGATAAATTATAATATTTCTTGATTTACCCAATTTGTAAAATCAAGTTTCCCCTTCATGACTGAATTCCTTTTTTGTATTGCTATTCATCCAAAAACATACCTTTTTTTAAAAAGTGCATTTATAGAAACTAGTAATGGCCTGATATTCATTACCACTCGCTCTTACTCTCAAAATAATTGCATAACTAAAATGCTTTAAAAGAACACCATGCAGAGATGCAAAGATTTTTAACAATCCAAAGAAAAAAAATTACTTATGAAATGATATTTTTAATTTATTCTTTTTGAGTTTTGAACTTTAGCACAATAAAGTGGAAAAAATATTTTAAAACAGTCTTTGAAAACGGACAACAGTTTGAATTGTCATGTACATACATCTCTTTTTAATTTTAAATTGCAGAAGCATTTTGTCGAAAATGACAAACTAGCACATGCAGGGACGAAACGAAAAAAAAAAAACCTGAGCATGAATATTGATCGCACGGAGAAAACTTCGTCAGCTTAAAGAACCGACAAATTCATGTAATAAAATGATAGCGTCATGTTTTAAAACAACAACAGATACCAGTGAAAAAAATTCAATCGACAACACAAAAAAAAAGTATTACTGCAAGAGGTGTTGTTACTTAATGCTATTGAACTAGTGAATGATGCATTTCAGAAGAAAGACGAACAAGCAATGAATTTTCGGAAAAAGTTTCTGTTGAGAAACATTTAGCAAAACTTCTCATTCTTCGAAATTGAAAATTATTCCCCCCAACCGCCCCCGCGACGTTATTCACATTTTCAGGGTGTATTTTGGTGGTCTTTCCTCTCTTTTTTTAGGGGAGTCTCTTTCTAGGGGGTGATCATTAATATTTAAGGGGATGTACCAACACTCTTTCGGGGGAGGGGGGAGGTCTCTTCTACTATTTTTGAACTTACAAAAAATATGACTTCTCGTTTAGACATTTTCAGCAACAAAAAAGGGCTTTATTTGCTTCTCAATGATTTTTTATCCTTTTAAAATGGTCGCTCTAAATCTTAATTTCTTAGATATTATGGAGGCTCAGTCGGCGCCCTTCAACTCAGCTTTCTCGCGCCCTGTCGATCACCCAGTCCGGCCCTGGACATAGGCGTTTTTGCAGAGGATCGCTGGACAAATAAAATTGCCCCGATATCGCGACAGGTCGAAATGATGGTTGAGGCATCTTTATGAAAACACAAAGTGCAATTTCTTATTTTTGAAAAGGGCGGGGCGCATTCTGCTGATATGCAAATGATAGACATAGTATGTCAATCTAAGTGAAGGTCTATTATCATTTTTTATTATGTTAGATAACATTTTACATATTTGCAGTTTTCATATCATTGTTCCTTAACGAACGCTAGAATCCGTGATGTAACTAGTCTTGGAATAGAGAACGGCACGTGTAGTGGGCGTTGCCCATGACGTGACTACTTTAAGGTCGATTCTTCTTGAACATGTGACGTCACGTACACACGCTTCGGGCTTGGCCACTGAAGATCACGATCAGGTAGCATTGAAGTGAAGATATGCTAATGAGATTCTGAATATAAGCAAAGCTGTTATCAGTTGATCTCTCTCTCACTTCTTGCACAGCCTAGACGCGTTGGCTCATGTCAGGCAAGCCAACTTGCTGTCTGTTCAGCAAGCTTAGGCTGTTAGCCTTTTTTTTTGTTTAATTGAAGTAGTATGACGTTTGTCCATTGAAGACTTCGTTCCTCATGAACGATAGTCGGGTCAATTGATAATACTTATTAGTCTAGGTCAACGGGGTATTTGCAATAATGATATACTTATCCTTATTTACTTTTTGTCAGAGCCATATACTTTGTTTTTTATCTTTTAATAAATTAATTGATGTTTAATGAGCTATTCGTCTTCAATTATACTGATTCACGAACTCCAATTTCACTCTGCTAAATATATTACGTTGTTTGGGCAAGAGTTAGTTTCAATCATACCTTCCCATCCAACAAGGGGTTATGGGCCCAGATTGCCTTTTCCCTGTAGAGTTCTTTGAAAGTGAATCAGTTGTAAATTTTTTTTGAGAATAAAATTTTATTTTTTTCGAGCAAATACCGCTGTGCAAGAAAGTTTTATTCGGGGAGGCCGTAACAAGCGATGTGTAAGAAAATGGTGTTAGTCGTTTCCTTTACCGATGTTCTTCAGTCAAATTACGAAATTTCATAGAGATCTCGGATGTTTGTGGAAAACCTACACTAGTTGATATTTGAAGCGGAAATTTTTTGGAAGTGAACTCTTTTTCTACCTAATGGAACTGTAGGATTTTTTTCATCCAAGACTCTATTTATCGCGCATGCGAATTTAAAAGTCAAGATTTATAATGGCTACTTCTGGGGTTACCATAGAGCCACTTACGAATGAAAATTATACGGAATGGGCAATAAATGCAAAATTTCTTCTTATGGACAGGAATGCGTGGTCCATTGTAGATGGATCGGAAAAAGTGCCCGTTATCAGCAAGGAAGCCGAAATCACCGCTAGAGATGTTCGCGATTACGAAATACGAAGAAGAGCCGCGCTGTCAATTATTTTTTTAAATATCAACCAAAGTTTAAAGAAAATCATTGAAAATATAGAAGATCCTGCGGAGTCATGGAAGAAATTAAGGGATCATTTCTTCCCTAATAATCGATGCGTTCAAATGCAAAATTTTAATCAATTAAATCAGTGCCATCTTGAAAAGGGAGAAAAATTAAATTTATTCGCCGCTCGCCTTCAACGAATTTTTGATAACATAAAATTAGCTTATCCAGAGTTTCCCGAGGATTACCTGACGTTTCACCTTCTCCAAAATTTACCTAGATCATATGACAATATTGTCCAGAACATTCTCACACGTCCTGCACCTGAGTTTAGATTCGATAAGGTTGTCATTGATCTGATAGTAGAAGAGGGTCGCCAGAACCTTAATATGGAGAAAGAAGCCAATACATATGCTTATATGACAAAGATTATCTGCCACTCGTGTGGCGAACAGGGCCACATTAAGCGTGTATGCCCAAGACGGAAAAAGTGTCATCCACCACGGAACCACCAAACGACTCAACGAGGTTATCCCCGAGAAGTCTCACCCCAGCAGAGGAGTGACAGACCCAATCGATGGAACCGAAGTAGTATACCTCAAAACTCAAATTTTGAATTGGTAGCCAATGGCTACCAGATCCTCACAAAATGGTAGCCAAATCTCAAAAAATGATAGCCAAACTTTATTTTAATTTAAATTATTTAATTTATTTTATTCCGTTTATTTATTTAGTATGAGTGTATATGTCATTGGCGTAGCAAAGAACGCTTCTTATAAAATAATAATTAAAAATAAATAAGTAAATAAAAAATATTAAAAAAAATAAATAAAATAAAAAGCGAGCTAAAAATAAAAAAGAAAAAGAGGGTTGAGGAAAAGTTTTGGAGGAAGGGGGGAATTGAACTTGGGGAGAACGGGCACCCCTACCCAGATATTATTTAACACATCTTTTACAAACTATAATCTGCATTAATTTATCTTTAAGCAAAACACATCACGATAAAAAAATAAATAAATAAAAAAGATTATTATTATTATTAATTTTTTTCAGCTTTCAAAACTTCTAGAAACATCACAGCTTTCAACCAAAACACGAGTTAGTTCCTTGATAAAGAAAACAACAAAATACCAAAAACTTGAACAGAATGTAAAACCTAAACCATTTGCGATTCTACAAAAATATTTTTTTTTTGTTTTTGCAAATGCATGCAGAATTTTATAAAAATGGAAGCCTGGGTGTCAAAAAAATGAATAAATAAAAGGTAAACAATATAAAACAAAACAAAAAAAACAAAACAAAAAATGAAATAAAAGATCCAGCAGAAGAAAAAAAGGGTTTCAGCCGTCTTCTTTCCACCTTCTCTAGACGCAAGGGTGCCATTTTTTTATTATTATTTATGTGTTTAATAAATACGATTGTACTTCTCTTTATTTATTTTTGAACACACATTTTCCTCTTCTAACTGGTGAAAATGGACAATCTACAACGCCGCGCCATTTTGAAAACGCGGGACGCGCCATTTTGAAAACGCGGGACGCCATTTTGAAAATTTACCGCGAAACTTAAAAATAACAACTTTTTTAAGGAGAAATAAAGTAAATAAACGGATATATCCTCTCCTCCAGTAGGTTTTATATTTTAAAAAGAAAAAAAAAGGAAAAACAAACAATATGATTAAAACAAAAAATCAAAAATCTTCGAAAAGAAAATTTTTTTTAGCGATATCGTTTTTACCTTGTCTTGGTGCATTTTGACTCAAAGGTGCCATTTTTGTTTAATCATATGTAAACCAAATGTATAAGATTAATTCTTTTCAATTCTTTTTATTTCGGAAAGGACATTTTCGTCTTAACTGGTAAAAATGAACAATAACAACGCGACGCCATTTTGAAAACGCGTAGTTTAAAAATACTTCAAAACGAAGAAATAGCCATTTCTTAAGGAGAAATAAAGTTGAAAAATGAATTTAAGATCAAAAAAGCATAATTTACTAAATTGGTGTATGAAATTTGTCTATTTTTACGATCGCGTGTAAAGAAAGCCGAGTTTTCGAAATAGAAGTTTTGTAACGAATTTGTCGTGATTGCGATTTTTGTTTTCTATTCAGAACAAGAACACATAGCACAATTAGCCACACTTGGACAATACTCCCACCCCCCCCTTCCCTCCTTCACCCCGGCGATACGATAGCCGAACTTTTAGTGGACAAAAGAATTTGGGAAAGGTCATATGTCAAGACTATAGGTCAGGGAAGGTTGCATTGGCGAATGGTAGCCACATTGGCGACTGAAGTGAAAATAATGGTCGCCAAAATTTGAAAATTGGTCGCATTTGGCGACTGGCGACCGCGAGTTTTGAGCTTTACGAAGTAGAAACCGAATTCGAGGTCGCCGATGGAATTCCAAAGGACGGAGACGGTCATTTTCCAACGACAGACGTGAGTACGAATTATATTTTGTCTCTGAAGCTAATTTAAGTCATTCAGGCACAGGGCGATCTAGGAACCTATTTACCTTTGATACAGCCGCCTCTCATCATTTTTCCTTTAGAAAGGACTGGTTCGTGAATTTTGAGAAAGTTCGGGATGTTCGTATGGCGGTAGCAGTAAAGGAGAAAACCTTTCCAATTGTCGGAAAAGGAGATGTTAAAGTTAATTTTGGTGAAAAAACTGTAATTTTACAAAATGTATTGTACTCTCCCCAATTACGTCGTAATATTTTATCTGGTACTAAATTTGACCAGGGAGGTGCAAAATTTGTAGGGGGAGGAGGTTTCGTGGAGGTATCTAGCCAAAAGGGTCCAATTTTTAAAGCAAAACTTGAAAATGGCATGTATATTGTTGAAACTGTGGATAATGAAATCTCTGAGAATAATCATGTAGATAAGAATCCCATTCCTGAAAATAATTCAGTAGATTTGGAAACTTGGCATAAGCGATTTGCTCATGTGAACGTAGATTCTATCAGACAAACTGGTGATTTAAAATCCGTTAATGGTTTACCCAAATTTAAAAGTATAAAACTAAATTGTGACAATTGTAAAATCGGAAAATTCAAACGCGTTAGTTTTAAGTCTATAGATAATATTCGGTCGAAACGACCGATTGAACTCCTTCACGCTGACGTTTGGGGACCATATAGTGTCAAAGGAAGGAATGGAGAAAGATATTATTTATCCATAATCGATGATTTTTCTCGGAGATGTTCACTTTATCCAATTTGTAATAAAAGCCTAGTTCCTGAAATTTTGAAGTATCATATTTTAAGAGCAGAAAACTTTATTGGTAAAAATGTAAAATTTGTAAGAACAGATAATGGGTCTGAGTTTGTAAACAATGAGTTTGATGATTTTTGTAAAGAAAAGGGCATAAAGCACGAATTAACTATACCATTTACTCCGATGCAAAATGGAGTAGCGGAAGTCTTTAACAGGGTGGTAGCTAACGCAACTCGCGTAATACTTCAAGAAAGCGGATTACCACAAAATTTCTGGCCTGAAGCCATGTTATATTTTGTCTATACGTGGAATCGCGTCTGCCACAAAAACCAGAAAAAGACACCTTTTGAACTGTACGGAGGCAGAAAACCTTCGGCTCGTCATTTAAGAGCATTTGGCACAGTTGTATTCGTAGCTATACAAAAGAATTTAAGAAATAAACTCGATGCAAAAGCTCAAAAAGGAGTGTTGGTCGGTTATGCTTTTAAACGAAAAGGATATCGTATTTTTGTTCCTGAACTCAATAAAATTATAGAATCCATAGACGTGTCCTTCAAAGAAAACACTTTCTACAAAGATGAATTCGCGAGCGTAAAAGAGAAAGAAAAAGTCACCCCAAATTGGCCTCTCACTCAAGTCGAAAGTTCTGACCTTGACGAGACGGCAGAAGAATCTGTTTTCAGTGAGGAGGGGGAAACTAGTCAAAGCGAATTACAATCAGAATCAGAAAGCGAAGTTGACGGGAAAAGTAAACCTTTAAAAAGTGTAACTTGGGTTAGAAAAGTTAGACCCAGGACGGATAGTTCTAGGAATGATATTTATTTTTTTGAAAAAGGGAAAAATACCAGATTAAGATCCATGCATGATGTTCACAAATATTGCAATAAACATAATATCGCATATGATCCAAATATGTTTAGTTTCGTAGGTAAGGACCTATTTGAAGGTGAAATTTCCGCTAATAGACCAAAAGTAGATTTGAATTCTTCATGACTAGCGGAGGATATTAAAGTTCCGAGTACTTACAAACAGGCATTAAAATCAAAAGAATGGGATCAATGGAATGCATCAATGAAAGAGGAATATGACGTGATGTTAAAACGCGAGGTGTGGAAATAATCTGAATTGCCTGAAAATACGGTACCAATAGGATCGAGATGGGTTTATTCGGTGAAGAAAAATGAGGAAGGCCAGGTAGTACGTTTCAAAAGTAGATTATGTGCTCAAGGTCATACTCAGATCAGGGGCCTAAATTTTTGGGAGACCTACTCTCCGGTGGTCCAATTCGGCATAATTAGATTTTTTTTCGCACTATTAGTAGTATGTGAAAAATGGATGCATATTCAATGTGATATTAAATGCGCGTATTTGTATGCACCTTTAGAGGAAACCATATTTATGACACAACCTCCAGGTTTTGAAATTAAAGGTAAAGAACATTTATAGTGTAAACTCAAAAGGGCTATATACGGCTTACATCAAAGTGGCCGTTTATGGTATTATGAAATGGAAAAAGTTTTGTATAAAATTGGTTTTTCTAAATTTTCAAGTTGTAATTGTGTTTATTTCAATGAATATGTAATTTTACTTCTTTATGTCGACGACATTGTTTTATTTGGTAAAAATGAATGTTATATAAATAGCGCAATCAACATGTTGAATGAATACTTCGATCTAAAAGTATTAGGAAAAACACGCAAATTGCTAGGGGTAGATTTCTTAAACGAAGAAAATGATTTGTGTTTAAGTCAATTGGAATATATTCAGGAAATTTATGAATGTTTCGAAAATTTTAACATTCCTGTAGCATCTTTACCCATTAGCAAAGGAGTCATTTATTCAAATGTTGATTGTCCTAAAACTGATGATGAAGTAAAAGAAATGACAAAATATCCGTATAGAAATTTAGTAGGTTGCTTAGCATTTGTAGCAAATAGAACTCGTCCAGACATCTCATATGCAGTAAATATTTTTAGTCAATTCCAATCAAATCCTGGTATAATTCATTGGAATGGCCTTGTCAAATTACTCGGATATGTTTGGAAAACGAGAGATTTAAAACTAAAGTTACAATGCAGCAAAATTCAATTGATTACTTTCTCGGATTCTGACTTCGCGTCAAATCGAGACGATCGCACATCCTTAGGCGGACAAATTGTTTTTCTAGACAAATCGCCGATTGAATGGCGTACATTTAAACAGAAAAGTGTAAGCTTATCCACTATGGAGGCTGAATTTGTTGCAATGACAGAATCCGCTAAGGAATTGATGTGGTTTGATAGGGTATTAGATGAATGCATCGAAAATAAAGTAATCAAAAGATCTAAATTCAAATCTATTCTTTTTGTTGACAATCAAGCATCAATCGATTTTGTAAATTCACCTATTGAAAACCATAGAAGCAAACACATAGATGTGAAACTATTTTTTATTAGAGATCTAGTTTGTAAAAATGTTTTTGACATTAAATATATTCGAAGTAAGGAAAATTTGGCAGATATTTTCACGAAATCTCAAACCCGTTTTGAATTGCAAACATTTATTGAAAATATTTATTGTGAACAAAAATAACATTGTTTTTAAGAAATTTTTTTTCCCCCAAATTTTGAAAATGTTTTTTGTAACTCTTGACTATTCGTATTTGCACTTACATCATATGATATTTTTCATGTTAAATCTCTTACAAGGTGAACAATTTGATTGATTGTTATCTTCGTTAAAAGTCAAGTAAAAGCCACTAGATCGTTTTCCAGTGGGGTAATTGATGAAGTGATTAGGGTTAATTAATTTTTGAACGGGAAAAATTGTAAAATTGTTAAAATTACTTTTTCGAAATATTTAATTTTTTTTTACCTAACAAGTATAAAAATATTAAAACTGGAATTTTAAATGGTCACAACTTTAAGGGTCAAATTTTTAAAGGACCAAAAGTTTATGATAAATTGAAAAAAAAAAAACATGTTTGAGTTTCTCTTAGCGATGCAGAATGCCTTATGAGAAGTTTAAAATAGAACTCAAACATAGTATATCAATTTTTTTTTTTTTTTTCAAAAATTCAATTTTATCATTGATCAATATTAGAAATCCTAGAGTTTTTTTTATAATGTATTACGTATGCTGATTTGAACAGTTACTTGTGTATTTTTTTTCATGTTTTTTTCAGACAAATGTGTACAAGGAACTTTCAATTGAGAAGAAATTTAAATTGATTTAACAAGATGAACTTTCCTCGAACATGAACTGTTTTCTGATGTTGTGTTTCTCGGATGTTACGGATCTCCGGAATTCCTTTTGTTAATGTTGAAATAAGTGTTCTTATAATTGTTGTCCTATTAACATTGTTATTGTGTTTTGTAAAAGGATATGGCTAAATTTTTAAAGATTGTTTAATATTATACTGTTTTCAAATTTTTTTAGATTATCAAAATGATAATGGGGAGGCCTTGATAGACATAGTATGTCAATCTAAGTGAAGGTCTATTATCATTTTTTATTATGTTAGATAACATTTTACATATTTGCAGTTTTCATATCATTGTTCCTTAACGAACGCTAGAATCCGTGACGTAACTAGTCTTGGAATAGAGAACGGCACGTGTAGTGGGCGTTGCCCATGACGTGACTACTTTAACGTCGATTCTTCTTGAACATGTGATGTCACGTACACACGCTTCGGGCTTGGCCACTGAAGATCACGATCAGGTAGCATTGAAGTGAAGATATGCTAATGAGATTCTGAACATAAGCAAAGCTGTTATCAGTTGATCTCTCTCTCACTTCTTGCACAGCCTAGACGCGTTGGCTCATGTCAGGCAAGCCAACTTGCTGTCTGTTCAGCAAGCTTAGGCTGTTAGCCTTTTTTTTGTTTAATTGAAGTAGTATGACGTTTGTCCATTGAAGACTTCGTTCCTCATGAACGATAGTCGGGTCAATTGATAATACTTATTAGTCTAGGTCAACGGGGTATTTGCAATAATGATATACTTATCCTTATTTACTTTTTGTCAAAGCCATATACTTTGTTTTTTATCTTTTAATAAATTAATTGATGTTTAATGAGCTATTCGTCTTCAATTATACTGATTCACGAACTCCAATTTCACTCTGCTAAATATATTACGTTGTTTGGGCAAGAGTTAGTTTCAATCATACCTTCCCATCCAACAGCAAAAGGGCAGGGCGCTGCACCCTTCAAAAACGGCCTAGCGGGAACACTAGGTATGTACTTCACTCATAAAAGGTCTTTCTTCTTTATTTTGTCAATAAACAAAACGAAAATGGTTCTTTTCTTTTGAATTCGCCAGAAAAGCAGCAGCAATTCCTGTCGTTCAAATGTACAGACTATTTCAGTTTAAGATAGTTTGTAAACTACTTGACATTTTCTTGGTACTAAACCATTTACAAGGAGTGAGAGACATGATGCAGGTGTCATACTGGTCCATGGGAAAAACATACGCCCTTGTCTGACTACTGCCTTTTAGTACAGAAAAGATTTGTGCTCGGTTGCACAAATCAGGATTAGCATCAAAGAAAGGAAGAATGACCTGGACCATCAAAAGAGTTTTCTGGAAACATTCTAGTTACTTTTACTTTGCACATCCTTTCTACAGTAAACCGAAGGGATTAGAAAGTCTATTGGGAATACGAGGGTATTGGAACGCTCACTCTTATCTCGCAGTAGCTAAGAAAGATCATATTCATTCGTCATTTAACGTTTGTACCTTTCTGATGATGAAATTTATTTAAATTTTAGTCTTGTATAAATTTTAATACGTGTGATAGTACATTCGTGAACTACATCGAAACCATTTGAAAATCAATTCAAAAAGAGTGAATGCTAATTTACTTGTATGTTGGATGAATAAATATTTTTAATGATCTGGGTTATATTGCGCTTTTTCTTTGTCCCAAGAAAAGCACAAAATAATGAGGCGTTACTGTTTTTTCCTTACACCTTATAAGCAAAGACAATGATAAAGCTGCTTAAGCATTTTCTTTTGTCGAAATCAGCTTGCATTATATCTAAAAATTGCAAATTAAAAAGGGTTTAGGTTGTATGTTAACCTGTCTACAGTTTAGCCAGAGTTAACAGCTTAACTATTCGGAAATTTTTTGGGTTGATTCGCTTGGGTTTAATATAGACACAACAGGGGAGACATTTTAAGCTTTCATGCAAGCATGCATGCGGCCCAATTCAAACAGTAGCTGTTGTTGTGGAAAAGCCAAAACAGTGCTGAATGGTGGGGTTCATATTTGAATTTTATACAAAAATACTATACAAAATGTGTTTAAGACAAAAATAAAGGTTTTAACCCAACAAAAAGGTTTACTTTGTCTGTCTGGTCTCACATGGTCACATATTGAGCGAACTTGTGGCTCTGAAAAAGAAAATTTCAGAATAAATTTTTTATAAAACCAATAAATAAGCACATGATAAATAGGTTCTACTATGAACATCATTATCAATATAATTTAATGGAAAAGGTGTTAGATACACATATAAGTATATCCTGAATACACAGACATATATTATATATCAGAGGGAAAAAAAAAACAGATCAAAGAGAAAAAAGGAAGCATATTAATATGAGTCATACATAACAAATTAAAAAGGAAAATAAATAGAGAATTAGATTGCAATAACTTGTGATTTTCAGTTTTCAATTTTGAATGTATTGTTGAACTTTTTTTTTGGGGGGGGGGGGCAGATATGAATTTTCTGCAACAACTAATAAAGTAGGCTTACAGCACAAAAGTTTTCATTTCCACTGAATAAATGAATGCAAATATAATTACATACCATTAAAAGACTTACAAATGTTTAATGGGTCATTCCATAGAAATGTCAACCTCAACCTCGGAAATTTTTTTACCACAAAGCCTTAATTGTGACCTATCATTTCATTCAGCATACTTTCTAGTACATAAATCCAGTAACAGTTTGCAAAAATTTCATTCAGTGTTTTTCTTCTGGCTCTAAACGTGCGAGGTTGTAGGAAAGGCTTAGCATGTGCAAAAAACATGCGTCTACGTTTTCTTGTACAATGTAAAAAGTTTTGCAAATTTTTAAAATAACTATGTTTATTCTAAATGATTAGATGTTGGCCCAATAAAATTGACTGTTCTTTTTGCATACATTATAAGATAAGTATTTTAATTAGTTTGGTTATTTCACTGAAAATATTTACGTTACGTTAGTCACGAAAATGTACAATTTTCTGCTTAAAAACTAAACCAGATGATTGAACCAAACAGCACTTTTTATTTTCTTACATCTGTGTCATATCTACTTAAAAAGTGCAAAATATTTATTTTAGTATCAGTAGATATAAAATAATTAGTGTGACTAACGTAACATTTGAGCTGTGACTAACATAACAGTTTGCATGTGACTAACGAAATATTTTAAAAATGACTGCTAATATTTAAAACTTATTTAATTTAATGTACATTTTCATAAACAATTTTGAATATGTAGACATTCTATATTGATTAAAAATATAAAGGGTGAAAAATAGCAGTAATATTACATTTTAGACCTTCTGTTTACTTAGAAAAATACTTTTTTAAAGGTCTTTATAAAGATACTTCCAAATTTAAAGAATTATTAAAAAAGAAAAAAGGTGAGTAAAGCAAAATGAGTACTCTACTGAAGGTGCATTCAACGCAAGAATCCAAGCTTAAGAATTAAGATAATAGAAATCAAGTCTTAACAAAGAAGAACGTCTCTATTTTTTCGAAAATATATCTCCACCTATTATTAAAATGACGTTACAGCTGCTCGTTGGAAAACATTTGAAGATGTTACATGATACAGTGACAATAAGCGCTGCTGCCATATATTTCAGAAAATGCAAAAATGATCATTTAGAAATTCAAACATTTGCGGTGATATCTGGAATTAAAATGCATTCTGCAAAAACGTTCGAACATTTTTTTCCAATATTACATTTTAATTCAAAAGGATGCACAACACTATTTGTTCGATGAATCAGTATAAAAAATAATATGCCACTGAATAGTATTACGGAGTTTCTTATGACGATAACTAGTATATCAGCAGAATACTTGAATTCAGTGAAACTACCAACTTGCAAAAAGTTAATTTTTTAAAAGAGAGATATTTAGGATTTAATTAGCCCAAGAATGATGTTATTCAGTTTGTAAAAGCAGTTTTTTTTTTATTTGTTTATTTGTTTATTTTTTTTTTATTTTTTTTTTTTTTTTTTTGCACATTCAAATTTAGTTAAATGAACTGAATCCTTCCATTCAATTTCTTACACAAATATAGAAAAAAAGTAAAGAAAGAACCATAATACGACACAAAGAAGGTTCCTAAAAAGTGTAAAAGTAATATAAGAGCAAGAAATTAATTATAAAAAGTTTTTTATATGCATTCATTGCTCGTTATTCGATGGTTTCGTTAGTCACGTTACGTTAGTCACACACAGTTTTTCGGAAAAGTACCATTTAGGGCCAAAAAAGATTCATCTGTAACAAATCTGTAGTACAATTTTAAAAATAGATTGTTTACCTCTTACAAATATATCGGCCAATTTTAAATGCCTGTGTAAGTTTCAGAAAAAATTGCTTCGTAACATAAGCATTGTTTCTCAGGGTTGCAAAAATGTTACGTTAGTCACGATGCTTTTTTTGGTGAAAAAACACCTGCCAGCGCTTATTTTGCTTCAAATTCTTGGTAGAAATGAAAAATAGTCACCTTGTACATTTTAAATCTGCATATTAAACCAAAACACATTTATTTTTACTCCCGGTGTAAGTAAAAAGTTTTAGTGAGTTTGAAAATCAGCTGCGAATGTTACGTTAGTCACTATGGAATGACCCTAATACATTCCCATAAACTTGCAATTGCTCAAACATAAGAAAAAGAAAGGCAGCTAGTAGGAGAAATATTGTTTGAAAAGCTTGAACTACAAAACAATTACGATATGTTAAAAGATTTTAGAATAAATAATCAAAGAAATTCCTTTAGATGTAACAAATATGATACCATTTAGCAAACAAATATGCATTTCAAAAATATGAACGTAGACTATTTTTACAAAGAGCAACATAAATCTTAGTCAAACAAATTAAGTAGTAAGAATGCAATTTTTAAAATACTTAATAAGTCAACTTTGAAAAGTTGCATTGATTTTTAAAAAAAGCTATTTATAAAACTTGCATTATATTAAAAAGAAAAAACTGCAAATTTTTTAATTTGTTATTTATCTCTAAAGCTTTGCTGGTTACTTGGTATAAATTGGACTTTAATGTGCCAATAATGTGCAAAATTTATAAAAGCATTTCGGGAGCAAATATTAAGTTGTTAAAAAAAATAAAAAAAAACCATGCTTAGATAAACAGCATGGTTAAAAAAAAATCTGGTTTAAACCATGTTTTACCAAAGTGGTTTAAACCACACAAGCATGAAAAACTCCAAATTAAATTTCCTCATTTGAAACTAGAAAACTAAAAAAGAAAACATTTGTTACCAAATCCCATGTCAAACATCCTGTCAGCTTCATCTAGTACAAGGAAAGTAACTCTTCTAAGATTTGTAGCTTTTGCTTTGACTAAATCTATCATGCGCCCCTGAAAAAATGAGATCATAATGAGGTAAGGGGAAGAAAGATTAAGAAAACTACATTTCATGAATTAGAATACACATACGGTGAAAATATCAAAAAAATAATAAGTTTTTCAACATGACACTTCCATAAGAAAGAATAAATCACTTGAAGTATTTCCACAAAAGTATGACCTGATCA
The DNA here is from genome assembly GCF_026930045.1 of Uloborus diversus. Taxonomy (NCBI): domain Eukaryota; kingdom Metazoa; phylum Arthropoda; class Arachnida; order Araneae; family Uloboridae; genus Uloborus; species Uloborus diversus. The sequence goes on from NC_072737.1 coordinate 140,756,555, forward strand.
AGAAATAAGCCCTATTAGGATTTGCCTTGGTGCCCTACCTCTTACATAAGCCCTAGTCAAGATGGTCATTCAAAAGAATACCATGAGACACAAGAGCCATGTGACACAACAACTTATTTACCAATAACAACATGGGTGCTTTACTACCAGTGGTGGCGCTAGAAAATCCCCGACGGAGGGGCAAGCTTTCCCGACAGGGGGGCATAGCCAAATTTTAGTTTGCAAGATTCCCCCCCCCCCCAATTTAGGTGATAAAGAAACTAATCATTCTTGGCGTCTAACAACACGAATTCCCCATAAAAATTAAAAGCAAACAATAAAAATTTTAATGAAGATAAAATAAAATAATTAGAAAAATAAAATTAAATTTAAAATTAAAAACATGAAACTAGGCTTTTGTGAGCAGGTTCATATCGCGACATCAATAAACTAGAACAGTGTAAGAAGCAGAATTTGACGAAAAATCTGAATATGATGTAAAATCATTAAAAATGTGTGCTCTACAGAGTTTATGCAGAGAAAGAAACTTAACAACATTAATGTAGTTGTGAATGTAATGTTGCTCTTACAGAAATGAGGGGGGTCCGGGGGGGGTCCTCCCCCGGAAAATTTTCGAAATTGTAGCGCTGAAAACGCAATTTTAGATGATCTTCAGTGGTTTCATGCAGACAAGGGTTGGATGCTCACCTCCAAATAATTTTAAGAAATTGAAATCCAATAAACGAGATTTTAGTCGATCTGTAATGGTATTTTGTAGGGAGTGAGAGTCGAGGTGCACAACTGAAAAAGTTCCAAAATTAAAGAAACAAAATTGTAGGTCATGTATTGTAACGTTAGGGAGATGAGGTTAATGACCAATTAAGATATTCAGTGTACCTCCCCCCTCCTTCTTCCGTAATCAAACCTTATAAACACACAAATTTACGGGATGGAAACTCTAGGGCTCAAGAGTATAGCGGTGCTCATCCACTAACTCATCAACATATTTATTAGGGAGCAGAGAAATCCACATCTTAAGTAAGCAGAAGAACAAACAGTAACTAATATTAAGTTAAAAAATTCAAAAGAAACTTGAGCCCGATGCCTAGCTTTATATTAAGATGAACCTCGCGAGTCAAAACATGTATAAAATTAAATTTATTTATATTTTCTTTCATTATTTTATTTTTCCGAGATAACTTGGGAAAGCACGAAAAAGGGAATACAATCACAACTACTAAGTTTTGTTATTGCAAAAGCAGAATCAAGAGAAAAAAATGAATATCTTTTGAAGAGCCTTGCTTGCTAAAACCAATTACAAGTATTTTATTTGATAACAAATAGAAACTGGAAACGGATAAAAATTTTGCGCTAAAAAAATTAGAAAAGGTGCAAATTTTTACGGATTTTAATTATTTTCTATGGTAATAAAAGGTCTACATCGCTTAGGCCTAGCTGGTAGTGGATGGAACCGGCGGGCCGCATTGGATTTTGCAATTAAATAGTATAAAAATAAATCCATGATTTTTCCTTCCTTTCTTTCTTTTGATCGTATAAATAATCATGATAGTTTCATAGGGACCGCCAACATATTTCATTCCTAGATTTTTAAAAATATCATCCTGCAAATCACAGATTATTTGGAAGAAAATGTGTGGGCCGCCGAAGCATGTTTGAAATCTTAATATATAAAAATCAATGTCCTGAGATAACATATATATATACATATATATATATATACATCAACACACAGCCGAAACCGCTGAAGCTTCAGACTTGAAATTTGGCAGGTATGTCCGCATGATTACAAAAGTAACCACTAAGAAAGGATTTTCCGAAATCTCAATTAGTTTGGGAGAAATTAATTAAAACTCCTTAATTTCTGCGAAATTAAAAACCTGTCATTGAAATTCAAATCCCTTATTTTCGAAGGCTTTCCTTCATTCAAATCATTATTCAGTACTTCATCTCAACTTTTGGTCGATAGCGAACTATAAATTTGATATTGTTTTTGTTTCTCACGTGATTCTTCTAGGCTTTTCTCAAGTCAAATCATAATGTTTCTGTCTTTTGCTTTTATTTTTTCAAAACTAGAAACGAAGTTTCTAAGAACATCATCACAGGCGGACTATCCTTTTGAATTTAGAAGAGTGCAGTTTCCTGTTAAAGTTTGCTTTGCAATAACCATTAATAAGTCACAAGGACAGACATTAAAAGTAGCAGGGATCGATTTAAGAGAAGACTTTTTTCTCACACGACCAATGTTATGTAGCTTGCTCCAAAGCCAGTTCATCAAGCAGTTTAATAATTTTAGCACCAGAAAAAAAACTAAAAATGTCGTATACAAAGAAGTTCTAGCTTAAACATAGGTATAACAATAAAATGTGGATGACCTGTGTTTGCAAAGATAATCAGTACTTTAAAAGGATCGCTAATAACAGTTAAAGATCGGTTAAGGACAAGGGCATATATATATAACGAGTCCGGGGTCCCCGGGATCCTCCCCAAATTAGAAAAAGTTATAGGTAATAAGTAATTATTATAGGGGATTTTCGAAACTAAGTGCACCAAGCACTGTTAACCCCTGCTAATTCCATTACCCGAGCAATGCCGGGTACGGGAATGCTAGTAGAAAATAAAAATTAAAATGTAGTAAGCGAGATTGAAATTATACAAATGAATAGTCACACCAGTAGTTCTAAGCAGAACTGAGGAGTCGGAAGAAAAATGACCGACTCCAACTTCGGGAATTTTAAAGCCTTCGACTCCGATTCCACAAGAACTGGCAGGGTTGCAGATTTTAATTGAAAATGATCGACCCCGACTCTTGAAGTTTTAAACTTTCGACTCCAACTTCTTGACTTCAAAATCGGTCCGACTCCAACTTCTCAGACTTGGTTCTAAGTTTTGAATGCACAAAACGAAAGTAATGTGTGTGCGTGTTGTGCAATCAAAAAAAATAATAATAATTTTAAAAAAAAAGAAACGAAACTTAATAGTATGGTCAGCACCATGCTAAACTTAATAAACAAACGAAGGTGAAAAATCGCGAATCTCGTTTTTTAAATTCAATGGTTTGCCGCAGTACTGAAAAAAGGCTATTACTACTTCGAACAATAAATTTTACACTTAAAGTTATCTATAAAAATTAATACATTGAAAATAACTAAACGCGTCTAATGGACAAAATTTTGTTTTGGCTCTCCTGAAAAGAGCCAATTTTCAGATTCGTTAGTTCAGCATGGTGCCGACGATATTACGCAATAAACAAATTTATTAAGTATCAAAGTGATTAACATTAATTGCACCAATTTTATCTTGTGTAAGGTTTTTTTTGTTTTTTTTTTAATTTACTATATACCTACCTTTTTTTTATTTTTAAAATATTTTGAAGCACTTTTCATAATTCGAAAATACATAACCATTAGTTTCAAACTTTTTATTGATCATGTCAGTTGAAATCTGTCATACTTTCAAATTTTAAGTTTGCACTCACTTTCCAGACCAAGAGGAAAAAGTGTAAATTCTAAGTCTTACCCCAAAATTTCCATACATGGAGCTTTTTTGCAGATCTACGGAGTCGGAGGGAAAATGGTCGACTCCAACTTCAAAAATTTTAGAGCACTCAACTCCGACTCCTTTACCCTAACGTCAGTTCGATTCCAACTCTCACTCCGACCCAGCAATCACTGGCAGTGTTACGGCCATTGGGGGAAAATGACTCCAACTCTGACTCTTGTCATTGTTAACCAACAAATTCCGATTCAGACTCCTTCTCTCCAAAATCACTCCGACTCCACAGCACTGCTTTTTTTACACTATTTTAGCACTTGAAAAAAAGCATATTAAAAAAAAAGAACATAACTTGATTAAAAAAAAAACTTAAACAAGACTGAGCCTGGTACCAGTTTGTAAGTTGGTTTGATCGATTTCGAAGGAGCAATGTTGACTTTTGAATTAGACCTGGTCCAATCAAATAATTACAGCTGCATGGACTAAGCGCAGCTTATTGCAGGCTTTACTTTAAGTTAGAAACATGAGTTTCGACTACATGATAACATCTGAAAAAATGAAATTTGGAAGCAAAATATATTTTCAATTGCCTTTAGCACATGATTTATTTATTTATTTAATTTGGCCTTTTCCAAAAGGTTCGCCCCTCCCCTTCCTCCAGACATTTTTCTCAAAAAGAACCCAAACCTGATGCAATACCAACCCGACGCTTAATAATCCAATGATTGTTTAGTTGTGCCAAACTCGATGTTTACAAAATCATTCTCATTTCTTCTTCATTCCCAGCAAAACTATTATGCCCCCTAGTATGCAGCCCCCTAGTATGATCCCCTGATCCCCCAGTATGCAGCCTACAAACAAGATCAATATAAGTTTTTGAGAAACATGTATTTAAAATGTTAAACATGTATTTGCTTTTATTACATTAGTCAAAAGAATTTTTTTCTTGCGGCATTTGCCGACAAAACATCATTACACTAAAAAATTAAATCTACTTTAGTACGCTTCCTTGTATGAGGTAAAAGGATCGTTTACTCATTGATGTTTTGTTGTAGAATAATCCAACAATAATCAGATAAATTTTAAATAACTATAGTAATAACTTACTTGTAACTACAGAGTGAAAATGAAAGATAATATTGCAGTTATTTACCCAGAGAAGTATTTTAAAACGCATCAATAGTGTGTCTGCACTGGCTGAAGTGCTGTTTAGCAAATGTAATAGAAAAGGAAAAATCTCCGAAGCATGTTTTTTCTCCGATGACCCCCCCCCCGTCTCGTCTTGGCTGTTGTCATTCGGTACATATTTGTCTCGTAACCCGATAACCAGATGACGACGCCTTAGATCTGACCGGAAATCACCACTACATTCGGCAGGGACGTGGATAGTCAAGGGGAGATTGTACTCTTTTATTAGTCGTCGAAACCAGCTCATCGATAAATAGAAATTTCAAGGATGAAAAACACACCATTTCCCCCGTAGCAATAGCTATCCCTTATTTTATCACCATTTGGGCGACGTTAAAAGGGGACTTATGGACTCGGGCTAAATTGCAGGTGTCAAGGTGGGTGGCCCCGAAGGGAATTGATTTTTTGTTTCCTTTTTTTTTAAATATTTAAGATACTTCTACTTTTTTCTATGTTTTTCGAGTTCATATCCGAGGAAAAAAATTTTCATTTACGATAAACGCCAAAGCAAACAGATTCCCCGACGAAATACAAAATTTTCCCCGACGGGGGGGCAAGACGTTTCCGACAGGGGGGCAATTGCCCCCTCTGCCCCTCCCTTGGAGCCACGTCTGTTTACTACTGAACGCAACAACAAATATGCACATTTGAAATGAAACAAAACAAATGGATGTGCTTGATACAAACGAACGTTTAGCATTTATTATTTTCTAAAAGAGAACGAGATAGAAAATCAGATCCAGCTTTTGGCTTTGGAAAGGGACATATTAAGTTATGATCACTGGAATCAAAAGGGACTAATAAGAGTAATATTAGTTATGGACATACTAAGTTAACACAGGATCAAGTGTAATATTAGGGCATAGTTGGAGGTTCTGTTGCTCACTATCAGTAACTTCTCTCTACCTTCAAGTCCCCAAAATGCAAATTTGGTCACTTTAAAGGGAAGTCATGAAACTCTTGGATCCATGGTAGAAGATGTAATTGTGTTAATGACTTTGTTCATTTTTGAATGTTTGTTGCGGATGTTCTTGTGCTCCAAAGATAGTTCATATTAAAGGAATAATTAAAATAATGGAAATGTAAATAGTCTTCAAACTTTTCCAAAAGTCTTGATTATTGCTTCCGCTAAGGATAGTGCATTAGGACTATACAGGGTCTCCCGCAGAATGTCTCTAATTGGAAGTAATCTTGTTTGATGATGTTTGGGGTGACTACTGACCACTCATAGATATAGTTGGGCGTAAGCTGGATTCTGAATCAATGTTTACAAAGAGCGGAGAATGTGTTGTCCATATGGACCTTTATTCCTCAATAATGATCTGTTCTAAGTCTGGCAATGGGTGATAAAATATTTTTGGGGCAATCATATTTTTTTAGTAGGAGTTTTTTTAATAGGTCTGAGAAAATAACTTGTGTCCAGCCATTGCATTTGTTTTTGTGAATGTTTATTAAATTGAAATAAATGTACTAAACTTTAAAAAATGCATTTTTTATAAAGAAATAAATGTATTTCTTAGCCTGGCATGAATGTCTTTTTAAGCAAAGAGCAAATATAAAATATGGTGAATAAAAAAATAAGACATACCCTGAAACTCAAGTCTAGCATATCTTTTGCAACAAAAATTAAAATAAGGCCGGGTCTTATTTTTAGGGAAAGACAGTACAATATTGCAAGATTAGCATTTTGCATGCACACTAAAAAATTTATTTAAAAAAAAATACCCTTATATTTTGTAACACTAATAAAAAACTTTAAAAAAAAATCTAGTACTGTAATATTTTCTGAAGTTCATACGACAGCAATATGGACTAAAATGTGTCAAATTAAATAACAGCACAAAACATCAAGCATTTAAAATTCCTGTGGAAAAAAAACTTTGTTGTCTGTTTTTAAAATGCCATTTGCATTAAGGTTTTTTAACTTACAGGAGTTGCAACTACAATCTCAGCTCCTTCTTGCAAAGCTTTGGTTTGTTCCCATTTGCTTCCTCCACCAAAGCAACAAACTACATTTATTCCATAGACTTTACCAAACTTTTTAGCTTCAATGTAAATCTGAAAGCGTAAAGAGAGAGTAAAATAAATAGTTATGAATTAATTTAAAATATTTTTGAATGCATATGTATTAAGGAAACGGTACAGTTATTGCCCCGAATTCAGTTCCTGGCCATTTTAACTTTGACGCTAAAAAAATAACAATCCTGAGGTCAAAAACTAGGTTAAAAATATGTATAAGAGCAGCATGTTTAATAAGTAAAAACATTTCAACAAACTGACACTAAGTGATTTAGTAGTTAAGTGATTTCTTAGCGGAGGAACAAAAACAGGCCGTTTCCTTAATAAAAAGTTAAGACTAGGTCTTTTTCAGATGATATTTTGAATGTAATAGTTGCTAAAAATCAATAAAATGTACAGATGGGATGCATAATCAATTGATTTGAGGTTTCCATGTAAAAATAGCTTTAAATAACCTAGAAAATTTTATGTAGCCAAAAAATGTCACAATAATTTTGAAAATTTCTAGAAACTGGCCATTTGCAATCTTAACATTAATTCTGCAGAAATTTAGCTAAACAGCGTCCAACATTGTCACACACTAGATTTGGCAACTGCCCCTTTACCTCCAAAAGTAAAGGGACCTTTCTCTTTTTAGAATTAAAAACTAATGATCGATTGAAAAGCGATTTTTACAGGGTAGATTTATTTACTCCACGAAAATAAAAACTAAAAATTACAAATAAGTGGACTTTCTCCTATTACTTCATATGAATTGAACTTAGAATAGGGAAGTTGCAACCCATTAAATGTTCATATTTTGACTATTGGATATTGTTAATTGACCCTCAAAACTAAAAAATTCACCATCGCCGAATTTTAAAACACCGTGATTGATTTTTAATGAATTTTTAAAAATTGACGCGCAAAAGTGCGCTCTTCTGAAACGTCACGAGCTTACGTCACAGGGCACTAATGGGCAGCTTTCCGCCGAAGATCTCTTGTTTTCGCTAGGGACATTTTGAACGAGCTGATATTTTTATTTTTTAGAAATTCAATAATCCTTTTGAACACACTATGGAGGCCGGATTCGTTAAAGCACAATCTAAATAATCTTCCTCAAGTGACATCAATGATGATATTCGAATATTTCCGAGAGGATGAGAGGTTTAATGTTCCAGAAACGCGAGGAGTTAAATGCGAGGAGATAAGCCTCTTATGTTTCGTCTTCGAAGTCAAATGCACCTCCTACGGCTTCTCCCGTATCCAAAGAATGCATGACGTCACTTCCTATGCCATTTGACGTTACAAGCTCTTGAACTTTAAAAATTAATTTAAAAAAAACTACTTATTGTATCACAAATTTTTTTTCACCTATGATGTTCATACATGTTACTCTATCATATAAAAATAAAATTGAAAAATCGAAAACTTCCCTATTGGAAGAGGGAAGTTTACAGCACCCATTCCTCCTCTTTTTTTGAGGCCCATGTTCTATATTTTCAGAAATTTTTTGCTCAGTAATGTAAAATCCAATAATATAGCACCATTTTATACATTAAAAAAAAAAAAAATCAGCTTCAGGGATGCCACCTCTAATCCTCCCACTTTTTTTTTTTTTTTTTTGACCCCCACTTTTTTGGTATATTAGTCATCTATGATGACTTCCTTGCCTATAAGTGCTGTATTAGTCATTAATTTATACTCTGGAAGAATAAAGATTTTTTAAAAACCTGTTATGCTATAATGTGGGTACAAAATATATCTCCTATTACCCTTGAATATATTTTATTGCATTTATTGAATTTAAGAAAATCATATTTATGCTGTTTTTTTTTGCAATATTTTTACATATTCCGAAGTCATTTTTCATACCCTTTATTTATTTTTATGTTTTAAGAGTCTTACAAATGCCTCTTGGACATTACGTACCTGTTGAGCCAATTCTCTGGTTGGTGCAAGTATCAAACCAATAGGTCCATCACCTGCTTCCAGATCTCTCTAAAAATAAAACAAACATATGAGCATCACAAGAACAACATAATGCTAGGCTTTTATACATGGAACGGTATTTAAGTCATAGCATATACTTACATACATTATTTGAAGAATTTTTTATTGTATCATAAGTAATACAGTGAAACCTGTGTCAGTTGACCACTTGCGGTGCCGTACTTTGGTGGTCAACTTAGACAGGTGGTCAACTTATAAAGGGTAGTAATGATTTTTTTTTTTTTTTTTTTTGTCATTTTTTGCACCATGTATTCATTTTTTGACTGATTGACACTTACTCTCTCTGTTCAACTCACTTTTATTGTTTAACATTACTTTGAAACAATAATTAAAACTTCCCCCCTCGTTTTTTACTATACTAGACACTATAGTTTCAGAAATACCATATGTGTCAGGTAATTTTCCCTGGCTTTCTTCCTTTTCAATTAATTTTAATATTTCATACTTTCTATCAGTTTCAAGTTCGATAACTTTCTTTTTGAAGCCATTTTATGTAAAACTTATAGCACAAAAAGCAACAAGCTGAACTCTCCTGGATCATGAAGGCCGTTGAAACTGTCCTATTTCTTATTTCCTTGCACCAGAAATAAGTAACTTTACTCTTTAGCACAATTCCAGTGTTGCCACAAAATATTGCAACTGAAAGAAAAAACTTTGTAATTTTCTACTGATACCTGTTTTCCTGGAACACGGACTTCAAAAGGCTATCTCAAATAGAACAACAAATAAAAAACAAGTTTGCGGAATAAAGAGCAGCATAAGCTTTATGCTGCTGTTTTATCTAGTTGGTAAAATGCTGGTCTGGCATCAATGCATTAAAATTATTCTTGGAAATAATAATAACAATAATAATATAATAATAATATAATTTGTTTAACGAAAAGAAAAAAAAAACAAGTGGTCAACTTACAAAGGGTTTTTTACAATTCTCCAAACCAAATTTGGTGTACATTAGTGGTCAAGATAGACGGGTGGTCAAGATAGAGAGGTGGTCAAGTTACAGAGGTTTTCCTTCATTATACAAGATAGGACTAATTCCGTTCCCGACAAAAGCGGTCAACATAGGCAGGTGGTCAACTTACAAGGGTGGTCAACTTTACAGGTTTTACTGTATTTAAATTGTGTAAAATAATAAAGATAAACTAAAAAGTATTTCTTGCTTCTCAGAAGGCTTTAAAAGAAAATTGAATCTGTCTTTAAAACAAGTATGTTGTGGCCATCACGAAACTTTCTTCTATATCTTTCTTATAATTCTGATCCCTCCCCATGCTTAACGAGGAAGCAATATTCCCAGCGAAAACAAAATTACACATGCCAAAACTTGATGACCATCCCAATTCTTGATTTATCTCAAAAGCAAAGCAAAGAATGAAAATTGAAAATTATTTTAAAAGCCTTGCTTAAAATAATTACAAACATTTATCTGTTAACAGACACAAGATGGCAACAGTTAAAAATTTTAAATCATTGAGATAATATTTCGGATCATTTCCATGCAATTAAAAGCACAAGCTGCTGTTACGATTTATCTTTCTTATTGTTGCAATTAAAAAGCTATTTTTATTCACACAAATAAAAAAAAAATCAGCCCCCCATGGAGCGATTGGCGCCAAAATTAAACCAACGCCTGTTTACATATGGATTCATATTTATTACAAATTGCACCCAGAACCTAGCATTACTTCTTGAGATATGGCACTCACAATGGAAAAAAAGAACGGGCGATTGCGCTACCCCCCTTTTTAGCTGTTGACACCAAAATAAAATCATTTCGTATACCCTCTAAGGGCTACTTGTCGATAAATTTTTGTTTGATTACGTTCATTATTTATTGAGATACAGCAGTCACAATTGACGGCAAAAAATGTTCTATAGCTCAACGCCCGTTTGAGCTATTGACACCAAAATTAAATCAGGATCTGTACCTGTTAGGGACAACATATGGACCAAATTTTGTCTGATTCTGCCAGTTACTTCCTGGGGAATAGCAGTCACGCAAAACTCAAAAAACGTCCCATTGCTCCACCCCCCTTGGAGGAATTCGCGCCAAAAACCAATGGGCACAAGTTCACATACGGGCACATATGTGTACCAAATTTCGTTCGATTTCAAGCGGTAGTTTTTGCTGTAGAGCGGCCACAAAAAACTGGTTACACACAGACGTGACACACACACACACACACACACACATATACACACAGACAGACAGACATTTTCCAAAAATAGTCGAAATGGACTCAGCACACCTCAAAACATTCGAATCCGTCAAAATTCGAAATTCGAAAATTTGCACGAATCCAATACTTTCTTCTATATATTAGATATAGAAGAAAGTAAAAATGGGAAATTGGATCTCAATTTACTCCAATGGAGAACCGGGGGGGGGGGGATTTCAAATTTCACATGAGCATTAAATGAAACGTAAACCAAATTAAGCTTTTTTTAAAAAAAGAATTTGGAAAGGTTGAAAAAAAAATCCTAATTTTGGGTAATTTTTGTAAATTTTAATTATTTATAGAATATGTTGAATTCAATGGTTTCCTACTTTTGTCCATCCTGTATAACCTTGAGCAGGTGACTACTTTTCCAAATAAAAAATACTGGCATAATTGACAAAAAAAAAATGTATGGAGAATTGATAACCTTTTCTAAAATAATAGGAAACATCTTATACATATAAAATCTGAGTATCTATCTATCTATCTATCTATCTATCTATGTCCAAGCTTCTTCTCCCGAACGACAGTGAACTGACCATCGAACCAGGTATCGATGGATTCGTAATCCTCCCGTCTTCATGTTTGGCTATTTAACATAATTCTCCGATAATAATTAGCGGAGATATCAATTAAAAACTTTTAATTATGACTCTTAGATTTCAAAATCAAATCACTATTTTTCGAAGGCTTTCCTCCATTCAAATTATTATTCAGTGCTTCATCTCAACTTTCCATAACAATGCTTTTATTAAAATGTATAGCGGGCGAAGAAAATCATTGAGATGAAAGATCTGTTGCCATTTTTTTTCTCGAATATGAACAGGTAAAATTCTTGTTTTTATTTTGAGGCTTTTCCTGTAATCAGGGGATTTAAAATGTTTACTTTTTGGGGTTTTCCGCAATCTGCCGCAAAATTTCAGACTTTTTTTTTTTTTTTTTGGTTCAAGCCTGATTGTTAAATACGCGTCACATGACATAACTTTCATTTTCGAGGAGGACCGTGCACGTCGTAAAGTAAATGAGTGATTTACAAGTTATTTGAGTTCTTTGAGGGTTTGTACCTGGAAAAAGGATTGATGTAATTCTTGTACGACCATGTGGATAGAATCCATCCAAATATTTATCTGAGTGGTATGTTGCATTAATAAACACCCGGGCAACGCCGGGTAGTAGACTATTTTATGTAAAAAGCGGATTGTTATTGTGCATAAATATTTCCGATATAGTCTATCAGATGTAATTCAGTTTAACGTGAGTAAAGATTATAGTTGATAATGCATATATTTTCCCCTTTTGTGCTGACTGAAAATGTACTCATAACTTGTATCATTGATAACGATTATTAACGTTGATGAGGTGTTTTGGCAAAAATATGTTTTACTGGTGTTTTGCAAACCTTGCTTTACGCGCATTTATTTATTCCTTAAGGCGTTAGAAACTAGTGTCAGTGTACTACAAAAGCATCAACTGGACTGCTCTTACATTTTTTAGGTAGCCCGTGCAACGCCGGGCACGCAGCTAGTAGAAGTTATAACACATGAGGCACTTAAAAGCAAAGGGGCATAAGTGACAAAATTGAAGATAGCTTGTAAACTCTCTAATTCTATGGGAAACAACTTTGTTGTGGGTAGAGATGCTAGTGGCATTCCTAACAGCAGTGCTATCCTGCATGATTTAGAAAGGGGGGGAAAGATACATTAAGGCTCCCATGTGATTCAAACTTTAGACGCATTTCAATCAGAAATCTTCCTTCACCACTTACAACCCTTAGATTCTCATTGCATTACACATTATTTTCAGGGCTTGAACAACAGTTTTGCCTTAGTGGTAGAGAAATCTTCAATATTAGAAAGGCATTTTTAAAACTCTCCATAGATCCAAACAAGTATGATTATAACAAGTATAATGATTTATAAACAAGAGGAAAAGGTATTAACTTTCAGTTTATGCATTTTCCTTCAAATCAATCACTCTTCTTTTAAAATTAACAACTGTTATCCATTTAATTTAAACCGAGCAGCTTATGAAAAGGAATTTAAACAAAATGATAGTATACAGGTAGAAATATTAGCAAATTGCCCCTTTTAGAGGTTATATAATGTGAAATTATGATAACCACAGTTCAACACTTTTATGATAATCGAAACAGTTTGATGGGACTTTCCAAACTCAATATTTTGTTATTTGTTTGAATATTAATAATTATTAACATGAATTGTTAGATTCATATTTTATAACATATGTGTAAACTGCAGTTTTAACATTTTAGTTGCAAAAGTTATCAAAGTACAAAATAAACTTATTAATCCACTCTTAAAATAATGTCGAAGAATTAATATTACATAATCATATAATTTAAATCCATAGTTACCTGATCCATAATATGTACTATTAGAGGCCAAATAAATGCAGCCGTTTTTCCAGAACCAGTTTTTGCAATACCGATTACATCTCGACCGGAAAGAGCAGCTGGAATGCCCTAAAAGTTATTTTTGTTAACTAGAAATCCAAAATTTTTGATTTTGCAAAACAGTTATAAAAAAAATAATTTCCCGATTTGAAACAAAGTACTTGGTGTAACTACAGGAGGAGAAAGTAAGTTTTGCATTCAGTAAACAAGATAACCAAAATAGCAAAAATAAATGTCTTGTCTTAAAGGTACATTATGCATTTCAGTTAATATGTTGACAAAATTAATTCAATTAAAGTTTCTGCAGTTTCAAATTGTTTAAATTGCAATATTATATATGGAAGAGTTTTTGGAACATATAAACAATTTGACTGATTTATTTTTCAAAAATCATCCAATTTTTTTTTCTTTTCCTTGTTTCATGGAGTTCTTAGAGAGTTTTTAGTAAAATACTGCTTTATTTCAAAATGTTTCGAAAAAGACACATGTGAACATGCCTAAAGCTAGTATGAACAAGATTCAACAAACCAAATAACTGTATTTAAAAATTTAAAAAAATCTTCTAATTAACAGAATATATTGAAGAGGCAATAGCCTATGATGAATTTATATTGTATAACATTGTATCAAAATGAAAACATGTTTTTTACAAAATTACTACACATACTGTATATCATGTACACAACTTGAATTTAAAAGTTTGGTAACTTATTCTGATCTGACCTCAACTGAAATGTATTTTAATACATGTTCAAAGAACAATATATTCGTCTAATCGAAAATAAAAAAACTGCAGAGACACTGCTAGTGATGTAACACACAAGTTTTGAAGGTTGGGGATATTTCACTGGCTTCTTTTCACTTTGGATAATGGCTATACCATAATTTTGAGGAAAATGAAGATTGAACCTGCTACTGAGTATAACATATTTTAAGGACCTTTTTTCAATCAACTTTTTCAGTTAAACAAAATATTTTGTCTTTTTACTTTTTGCAACCATTACATAAAACAAAATTGCAAACCAACAACCCAGTAAAAACTTTTTTTTTGAAAGAAAAATAATTAGCAAGTTATAAATAGACCATAATAAATAAAAAAAAATTACTTTTTTCATATTAAGCTTACAATGTCACAAGGTTAGTAATCTTAATACTGTTAAGGGGCACACATAACCTAGTCTGTCACATCTGCCAAGCTTTGTTCACAAATGTCTCACGAACTTCCTTAGGTTTAACTAGCAAAAATAAAGAATTTTTAATTCAATAGAAATTAAATGTTGTCATACATTCACCAAAATGTTTATCTAATGTTTGCAGAAATTAATTTTAGTTTATTTTGGTTAGTCTAATTTATAATTTCAATAAAAGTCAGTGCTAAAAATTGTGTACATCTTTACAAGCAATGAAATTGCACTTAAAAGAAAAATAAAATGACAAGGTTGATTGGAAAATTTTTCACTGGTAGAACTGGTAGCCTCATATAATAAGAATTATGCAAGATGTTTTATTATTTTGTTGCTCAGATCAAGGAGCGACTACTTTAAATAAGTGTAACTTAAGGCTTTTCCAGAGAAATGCAAGAACTATACAGCCATGCTAAGCACAAAAGTCGTATCTACACTTATACTCACCATGTGGTTCTTTGTTACAGATTTCACTTAAATATAATGTTTCATGGTTCATAATGTAGTCAAAAGGAAATATTATTTTAAAAATTCTGAAAAAGTTGTGCCTGAATTAAATACATGAAGGCGCAAAATTTTAAACGGCAATTTTTCAATTTGAAGTCGGCTGCAGATACAACTTTTGCGCAAAGCAGGGCAGCATAGTAAATTAACAAAAATACATAAAACATAAATCACAATAAAAGCAAAATTCAACGGAAAATATTCATAATATACCTGCGCTTGAATAGGCGTTGGTTGGGTATATTCAGATTTTCGAATAGCTTTGATAAGTTTTTCCTCAAATCCAAAATGAGCAAAACTTGTGGCAAGTTTTGGAGGGGAGGGACCAGAAACTTTGATTCCCATCTTATTTCTGACTTTCTCCATTTCTAGATCAGATAAACTGGATATTTCTTCATGCTCTTCATAAAAGTTTTTCTCAAAATCAAGATATTCAATTTCTGAGTGATCAATTGGAGGCAGGGGATCAATGTACTGAAAAGAAATCATTGTTTGAATTGGATATTTGTTTTGAATTTTAAACAAAACAATTTCAGTGTTTTATTTACAGCCTTTAAGATCAAAAATAGACACATGAAATTTAACAAAAATAGCATGGATTCAAATATTTTTCAATGTATAGCAGCAGAAATTTAACCAAAATTCACTTTTATGTCAAAGAAAACACACATGCTATTGTTATAATGATACATTCAGAGAATATCTTGTGATTCTTTTTGTGTGATAATTATTGCCACTATTCCATGGGTGCCAACTGTTGGGGGGGGGGTCATGACGCAGACTGCACCATTGAAATTTTTAGGGGGGCTGTTTTGAGGGGTATTTTTCACTTTTTTTGGTGGGCTCTAGATTTATGGGGGTTCTTTGTGATATTTAATGGGGATGCGCCCTTAGAGGGGCACCCCTGACTATTCTGTGTGCATAAGTACCATCACTTCTTCATTTGATCAGTTGATTTTTATGATAACTGCATGGTTATAATAAAGACTTACTACCCTTACAATTACTTGCATATTTCAAATTTCATGAAAATATTAGAGTACAATTTTCAGTTGCACTCAAGTACAGTAAAACCTCGTTTAGCAGGACGAACTGAGATCAAAAATATATGCGGAGAATCAAAAACTTGGATAATGTAGGTTATATGAGTCGTAAGGAAAACAAATATTTAAATAAGCAGATTTTACCGTTTATTACAATAAAAAAACATGGGATGTATGAAAGATATGTAGCCTTGTTTACAAGATTAAAAAATGTAAGAATAATTTTTTATGTCATTCTTTAACAAAGAATTGGTCTATTGCCATCTGTTTCAAACACGTGAAACATTTGAATGTATCACAATCATGCACACATTTTCATAAATGGATCAAAATAAAAAGCACATGTTTAGCTTACTTGTTGATAGATTCTTGCTGTCACAATTTAAAGTTATCACTCATGTGAGCATGAAACTACTTTAAAAAGTCCACAATTCTGATCCAGGTTATTCGAAAAGTAGAATAAACGAGGGTCTATTGTGTAAAAACATTTTGATACATATTTCCTTTTGATAATTTAAGTTTTCTTTCTAGTGAATGAGAAAATGGATATGAAAACAGAGATTAAAAACCATTGCTGATAGCTGATACAATAAGCAAAATCAGTCTGTACACATGTCAACTAATAAATCTGAAGATAACTTTCAGAAAGCAGTTGATCTAGCCTTATGTATGCAGGTACTGAAATCAGAAGGAACATAGTAATAAAACATCTTACTCCCTTTGAACATTATAAATTAAAATAATTTAATTTTATAAATTTTAAAACCAAAACTAACAATCAGTTTGCAAACTGGGATTAAAACATACTATTTTATAGTCTACTTACTTCATACTAAACAAAACAACAATAACTATTTAAGAAATAAGAATATGTAATTTAAAAAAAGTACTAAAATCACAATCAAAAACTTGGAAATGAAATACTTTCAACAGAAAGAAGACATAAGATTTTTTATTTTATTGTAAATTTTATGGATTAAACTATTATAATTTGTATTTTATTATAAAAATATTAAAAATTCAATATCAAAATTTTATAGCTGCAAAAAAGCTCGAAGTTGAATCATGTCAAATGAGGCAGTAAGAAGCAAAGGGATGTAAGTGGACAGTTTAAAGTTCTGAGTAAAATATGTTTTGAGTTACTTCAGATCCTAGGTAGGCTTTCATTGAAATTTCTTTCTATGTCTTGCTGTATTGCAGAACCTATCAGAGCAACTAGTAAAGCTTGAGCACGGATAGATGGCGGATGACCTTGAAGCAGAACATCATTTGTATCATTCGTAATCGATACAATCTGCTGGAAAGTACCAAATAGTAAGAGGTACGATCTCACTAATCCTATTTATTCTAAAATATTACCAAAAAACCTATTACAAATGATACAAATGATGTTTTTGCTTCAAGGTCATCTGCCTGCTTTTCGTGGTCAAGCTATACCATCTCTTGTTCCATAACAGAGAAGGTGTTCACCTAACATTTGCCTTAGTTTTATCGAAATTTTTAGGTTTGGCATTTACATCCCTTTGCTTCTCAGTGCCTCAATTGGTGAATGAAGAATAAAGTCAAACAAGATATAATAGTTTGTTAGTTTTTATATAGTGCTACAACCTGTTGGAATTTTACATTGCATTACAGTCAAAAACTTTAGTCAAAAATAATAATGATAATAATTATAAATTAGTGAAAGAAGTGCAGTTCTTTTAAATCTAATGAAGAGTAAATCAAGTCATACTTTTGTTTTTGCAGGTGCAATAGGATTACCATCTTCATCATATTCTAATTCATTTTCACTGTCTTCCTTTTCAAGTCCAGCAGTTGGATTTTCTTCTATATATCTATAATATGATTCTTCATCATCTTCATTTTCAATATCATCACGTATGCCCCTGTAAAGAAAATTCATGTGTTGAAAACAAGGAGAAAATACAAAAATAAATAAATAAATAAAAATATTTGGCATAAAAATCTGAATGATAAATGACATTCTCAATTTTTCATTCACATACTTTTATTTTTCTACTCACAGTTATTTCTACTTTGAGTAAAGATCATTGTAAACTTTATAGGCAATGTTTAGAGGAATACATGTTTACTTACTAACATAATTTAGGTTAAGAAAAAGTTAAAAAAGAAAGTTCCTAAAAGCTAAGAAAGTTATTACAACAGACACATACTTTACTTCCTCTTTCTTTTTTTTCATTTTTTCTATATGCTGATTTTCCATTTGAACTTGATCCTAAAAGAAATATTCTTTAAACTTTTAATTCACATGGATAAATTTTGTACAAAAATGAACACAATGAAGATAATTTCACAGCATTTAACACATTTTGGGGGGGCTTCTTGGATGCTCCATGTCAAGAGTACTATTAGCATTTTTCTGTAATTTTTCAGCAATCCTTAAGCAGCTGCTTTTGGTTTACAACATCTCTTATTATTTTTTAAATAGTACACAGGACAAATTGTTAAGTTTTTAATGTTTTTCTTTATACATTGTATGCTTGTTCAAAGTCTTACTGTTCTCGTCAAAGTATTATGAACCACGCCAACAGTCAACTGCAAAATCACCTTGTATAATGACGCGCAAGCATTTTGATCAGAGCTCCTGATGAATGCTGATCTAAAAACATTTTGTTGTCTTATGTCTGTGTGATTTGTCAGTATCCCTTATTAAAAGACTATGTGATTTGCTCTTCTAATATTTTATTGGAAACTTCCACTCTGCTGTATAGCCCAGCACAAATCATACAGTGTGGCACAAAAGTTTAAGCACTATGCAAATTTTTGAATAAAAACAAAACCATTCAACGGAATGCTTTAAAATTTCTACTCTAGGTGGCTAGTATGATCCTAAATATGTGTCTGAAATTTTGAAAAATATAACCGTAACAAAAATCAGAAAGTACAAACGACACTTTTTTGGCTGTCGCAAAAGTTTATGCACAAATCAGATTTTATGCAAATATCTCTTGAAATGTAATGTGTGAAAGACCAGTGCGGGTCTTTTCAATGAATTATAAAGTGTAGCAATGGTTTAACGTGTTATCAAGATGCCGAAGTCTCTGCAGTTCTTGCCTGAAAAAATTGCAAAATTCTGGAAGCAGAAAGCTGAAGGTAAATCCGTTTTGGAAATTTCATTGATTTTAAATTGATTTAAATGTGGTAATTATATTTTTCTGGAAAACAATTCAAACCTGCGTATCGCTCAGGAATGCAGAGAAAAACTACCTTTCATGAGTATAGAATTGAAAGAATGGCTCTAACTGGAAATTTGTCTCTTAATCGGATAAAAACTCAACTTGGCTCAAAAATATCACATGACACTATTAGCAGACGAATAACCAAATCAGGATTTATCTAAAAGCAAAAGTTAGCTAGTAAAATTTTCTGAAACAGTGTCACAAACAAGCAAGACTGCAGTGGGCAAAGTACTACATGCATTATAGTGACGAATGGCTTAGTGTTATGTTCTCAGATTTAAAAAAAATGGAATTTAGACGATTCTGATGGGTTCTCATATTATTGGCATGCATTGAAGAAAGATCCGAAGTGCATAATCAGTAGGCAAAAAGGTGGTGCCTCGCTCATGGTACGGGACGTCTTTCACTTCAACAGACAAACTTCTCTTAGCTTTCTAAATGAAGACAAAATTCAGAAGTGTATCAAAATACTCTAAACGAGCGTTTGTTACCATTTGGTGAAGTCCAAGGTGGTCCCAGTTGGACTTACCAGCAAGAAAACACTCCAATACACACTTCTCGTAGTACAAAAGAATAGTTTGCGTCTTAAAATATCAGTGAATTAAACTGGCCAGTACTTAGCCTAGATCTCAAACCGATAGAAAACATGAGGGGAATTATCTTACATGAGGTATACCAGAATGGGAAGCAGAATTGCTTTGTACACGAGCTTAAATTGGCAATCGAAGAAGACTACTACAGACTCACTTCCAAAACCTTCCATAATCTCGAGCTATCAATAGAAAATCACAAATTCAAGGTCATCAGATGCAATGGTAACACCATAGACTACTAAAGACTTTTATGCTTTCTTAAATATAAATAGTTCATTTCTGTGCCTAAACTTTTTGCGACAGCAAAATTTTGATTTTTTTATGAAATCTTATGTTAATTTCTATATGAATTGTTTCCAAATTCGAAACATGAATTTGTAAGCTGATTGTTTAAATACCATACAAATTTTAAAGCAATTCGGTGTATACTTTTCAAAAATATTTTTTAGAATAGATGTTTTTATTTAATTACATTGGTTAACCAGGGTTGGTAAAAAAAAAAATGGTTTTTTTTCAAAAAAAAAACCAAAAAAACGGTTTTTTTTGGTTTAAACCAGGTTTTTTTGGTTTAAACTGGTTCTTTTGGTTTAAATACTATTTGCCAGAAAAACAATTAATTTTTGGAAGGTAATTAAGGTTCCATGCAATAAACAGTTATTCAATAGTCACATTATACCTAATTTCTTGATTAATTAAAGAGATTAGAACAAAATCTTGTAACTAAATTAAATAATTAAAATAGCTTTCTGCAGGGAAATATTGATTGAAATGTTTGACTTGATTAACATATTAGTATGCATGTATATATAGACCCTTTATGATACGAAATATTGGCTTCATTTTTTTTTCATCAAATGAAAGCCAGATTTGGTCTTTTTTTCTACCAGAATTAGACATTCTTTTTAAAACAATATGAGTAAGTAACTTTTGTAAACTGCACAGGTTAGCTAAGGCAAAGCAAATACCAAAATCCCAATTCCGATGAACAAAAGGGGGGGGGGGAGGAACTAAGAATTATCTTCACCCAATAGTCATAAAGCAGCATAGGTGTATAGCCAATCAAAATCTTTTGAGCACACAGAATCCAAAAAAAAAAAAAAAACACCAATGGAGAGTGTAGTTTATATGTGAAGATTTATATATTTCTCAATCAATTTTTACACATACATTTGCATTTTGTTCTGGGAATTTAAAAATTTGTCTTTTAATCTTTCTACATTATAATATAAGGAACTATTATGTATCATAATATAAAGTATAAACTTTTTTTAAAAATTAGATTCAAAAAATATTATTTGTGTTCACCTGCAGAACAAATCTTAATTTTTAGGTGCAAACAATTAAGTTAGACTGTTGATTACCTTACAAGTCAAAGTTAAAATTCCAGGAAAGTGCACATAAATGGGCAAAAATGTCACACCCCTGCAACAGGAGTGATCAATATAATGGAATGGATTGCATCTACAATAAAAGATTCAATCCTTAGTAAATCTTAACTAATCATGCAAATTAAGCATAATGAAGGAAGTTGACTGAAATCTGCTTTATGGCACATATATGAAATAAAAAATATATTAATATTTTTTTTCGATTAAAGCTTGTAATACATTTTGAGGAAGCAACTTTGCAATTTTAGTATTTATCTCTGCAACTTAGCTAGGAACTTAGCATAAATGGAATTTCACATTTTTCAATATGTGTGGGGAAATCAATGTAAACCTGTAAAATGGATTTTTTTTGGATTTTTTTAAAAAAAAACCATTTTAAATAAAACGCATGGTTTTTTTTTAAAAAACCAATTGGTTTAAACCAAACAACCCTGTGGTTAACATGTCGTATAATGAAGTTATATCGTTACGAGGAGACAAAACAGATTATCCATGGATAGTGATGTGGATCGGGTAAATACCCAGTGGGTAGGTAAATATTTTTTGGGTATTTACCCAAGGCCTGAGTAAATACCCAAAAACTGGGTATTTTATAAAAAATGCAAAAAAAGTGAATGAGAATTTTTTTTAAAAACCTAAATGTGAAATAATTGGTAAAACTGATATCATACTTATGTATTACACAGTTTATAATATTTTTTATTGAAAGACTTGATGAAATCATGAAAGAAACATATCGTGAACCAAAGAAGCTTTCTTTTCAATGTCATAAATGGAGAAGTATAAGCAATTCATTATGAACTTCAGGATTTTAAAATCACAATCTAGGTTAGTCATATCCAAAATGAAAAAAAAAAGGGAAGCATGAGGGATGTTTGGAAGAATAAACTGAGAAGTTATTAAGACACTATGGTGTTATTTATTTTATTGATATTTAAGTGATAACATGGAAAATATAGAAACAGTTTTCACATTAATAAGCAAAAAAAAAGCAAAATTTTCTTTTCTGTTGCCTTGCTCATTTGCATTTGCTCCCCTGTAGGGTGGGAAGGTAAATATTTTTTTGGGCATTTATCCGAACGCAGGGTAAATCCCCTGTAATTGCGCATTTTGCAAAAAATTTTTAGGTAGTATTAAAAACAGGTGACTATTTTCTTTTTTAAACATAAACCCTAAAATAAAAGATTAAAAATTTTAAATGAATTTTAAATGTTTATGTATATTATGTGTGTGTATATATATATATATATATATATATATATATATATATATATATATATATATATATATATATATATATATACAGATAGCTAGATAGATATATATAGATATAGATATATATATATATATATGTGTGTGTGTGTGATACAGAATACACCTGAACAATTGAACTAAGTTTGGAGGAAGTTTCTGCATAAGATATAGGTAAATAAATAGTAATAATAAATTGAGTGACATTTCGTTACATTTTGATGTCATGCAGGGACATATTATTGGGTTATAAAAGACTAGGACCTTAAAAAATGATGTTTGCTTTTTTTTTTGTAACCAGTTAAGCTTTTTACTTTTTGTAGAATGGCTTTTTATATCTGAAATTTGGCTATCAACATTGATTAGGCATATCCAACACATTTCATGTGAATATCATATTAGATTGCTAAGCTGTTTCACACAATAATTCTTTAAATATGTGATCAAAATACAATTTTTGGGCAAAAATTTATTGTTTTGTATATGGTTGATTGTATATATACATAATGGAATACATACAGAAAAGTATTTTAGTTGAATATACATTTTTGAAATAAATACCCGGGTATTTACCCATTTTGGGTATTTACCCGGGTATATACCCTGGGTATATACCTCTAAAAATAAATACCTGGGTATTTTACATCAATATCCATGGATTATGGGTTGAAAAACATTGTTCAAAGCAAACAAGCTTGATACAGATTATAGACTCAAAAATAAGAGTGGGAAAAGGTTGGAAGCAAAACAGAAATTACTTAAGACCTGTTTTTGTGCAACTTTTTTAGTGCCAATTTTTTTTTGTGCAGGATACAAAAGTTTCAATCAGAATGGGACTGAAATCTTAACAAGTGCAAGGTAGTATCTTCGAGTGACCACAGGAGCACCCTGATGAGAAGTCACTGTGACCTACCAAAAATGTCCTTATTCAGAAGATTTTGCCAGACGATTCGGCAAAACTATCATTACTTGGTTTATTTTGACTTCTTTTAAAGAAGCAATTTCTAGTTATATTGAAAGTTTTTGGGTTATTTTCTATGTGAGGCTCTCTTTATGCGGTCCCTATCCACCGTACAAGAAAAATATTTTTTAACTATGTTGTGAAAACTATTTTTCAATTTTTTTTTATGCGGTCCCTACCTACCGCAAAAAATTGGTTTGGGTGCAGTTTTTAAGAAAAATTATTTTTTCTTCACTCAGCTTTTATTTTTACGATCGTTACATGGCGAGTGGATATTTTCAGGTCTAATTTAAAAGTTCATCATAGATTTAAAAATGCATTAATATGCAAATATATTTTTCCTGAAGGTTAGAGTCCTGTCATCAGGTTGAATTTTCTAAAAAAAATTCTATTTCAAAAATGATGATTTGTAACAATCAACCATGTGATAAATTTAGTACAAATGGACTGAGCATAAATTAGTAGTATTATGATATTGTATGCAACCTAATCGAGTTGGATAAAAGGAGGTCAATTAATTGAGCTTTATGCTGCTTAAAATTTGAAAAGTCAACATACAATTCTTTAATTTCAATAAATGCTCTAACTCACTTCCAAGCCAGCCATAAATGCATCTAATGGATCATCTTCACTATCTGAGTCTCGCTTTTGATTCTGCAAATCCCAACTCGGACTACCAGGGGCAGGTATATAAGCTAAAGTATTAGAATTTGTTGAAACTTCTTCTTCATCTTCTTGTTCAAAATACCTGTTTGAAAAGAAATTCCATGTAAAAATAAAAGCTGTATATTTGCTTCAGTTCAACAATCTATAACAATTACTTAGGTAAAAAAAAAAGATGTTTGAAACAAATACATATAATGAGTAAAATACAACAATGTGTATGCTTGTACAAATAAAAACAATTGAAAGGAGTTAACAGCTAGAGCAGAGCCACTACTCTGCAAACAGCTATTTTGAGGCTAGAAATGAAGCCTCTTCATCAGTGCATAAAAGAAAAATGGTTTACAAATTCTGAACTAATGGACAAGTGAATGACAAATGCAAGATGAGAAGGAGTGAATAAACTGGAAGTGGCCGGAATCGGAAACATTACGTCATCAGAACAACAAGGACATCTGAACTTAGGAAAAACATCATGGGCAAAAAAGTTTTTTAAAGGAAAGATTTCCAATCATTAGGGAAAAGAGGCCTGCTCCACAAATTATCAATTATTAAAGCATAATTTTCCCAGATGTAGTAATATTCCCAAAAATCTTAATTGTAAGTAGAAGAACAATCATGAATAATTTTGCCAGATGAAGAATATAAATTATGAGTGCAGGACCAACAATGTTGGGTGGAGAACAAGAGGAAAAACAAAAGTTTAAGGAAAAACAAAATTGTAAAGTGTTTTTGGAAAATTTCTCACCAGAGCAGATTTCTGTCCATTGAAACAGATTTAACCTGCAAAACTCTGCAAAAAAAGTGGGTTTTGTTAACTTTATAAAATGCAACAACCTTTCCTACGCTTAAATATTTTATTCTTGAAATTTATTTTTTTACTAGAGGACCCGATAGACGTTGTTCTGTTCAAACTTTGTAAATTGAAAAGTTGAAAAATTTCAATAAACCATCAAGTGTTTGAACCTTTTTGTTGACAAAAATAAGTAAAAAGAAAATGTTTTAAGCTGCTTTGAGTATATTTATTACTCAACATGATTTATCTAATAACCACTGAGCAGTTATTTTGTTAACTATTTTTTCTTGCATACTTAAAAGATCTTTATAAAATTTATGATTTGTTCCTTCAGCCATACTCAAAGGATAAAAATCGTCCTCAGATATAAACTGTAAAAAACTAACTACCTATCTAAAACAAATGGCAAATCCTGCTGCAACTCCCTCATACGAAAAATAAAACAATCGAAAAGATATAATTTTT
Organism: Uloborus diversus; assembly: GCF_026930045.1. Taxonomy (NCBI): domain Eukaryota; kingdom Metazoa; phylum Arthropoda; class Arachnida; order Araneae; family Uloboridae; genus Uloborus; species Uloborus diversus. Next base: position 140,781,923 of record NC_072737.1, read on the forward strand.
AAAAAATGATAAAGGTAAAAACAATTTCCTGAATAGGCGAAAACCACTCACTCCCCCCCCCCTCCTGATGTAAAATAAACATTCTTTAACTAACATACTAAACACTCTTTAAAAACCAAAAAATTCTTTGCAATTTAAAATATTTTGCAAAATAAACAAAAAAATACAATAAATTACATTAACAGTAGCTTTAAAATGCAAACAAATAATCCTGCAACTCTTTTGTTTATGGCCAAAGTTGCCAAGCCACCACCTTACTGTAATCCAGCCGATCAGTGAGCGAAGCGAACTTCGACCAATTAGCGGTCCGATCTTTTGAGGGAAAACTTTTAAATCCCGCTCTCTCGCTGAGCAGTTGTATCACTTACTATCTTTCCTTGCGTACTTGAACGATCTTCATATATTGCTTAATTTGTTTTTCCGCCAAAGATAAACATCTTCCACTGCACTGATCTTTTGTGTATAGAACTACCCTGTTGTAATTTATCTGAACCAAAATAAAATTTGTTTTGTCTTTAAATTCCATCGTCTTTTCCTTTAACAATGTACTGATTAGTTTGATAATCCTTAAAGTATTCTTGCCATTGGTACCGAAACTCGGTTGGATTTGTGTCGAGAAACAAATGTTGCTAGGTACGGTACTTTCTGATTGTTTGGTTAGTGAAAGAAACCCAATTTCTTCCAGTACTTAATTTTAAAATAGTATATCACGGGACCTAGAACCGTTGCTTTCAAGAAATGAAGGCTTCACTCTCTTTTTCTATGTTTTATCTATTCTCAATTGACATGACACAGTAGGAAAATTGATTACAAAAAGCGTATTGTCCTTTGGCAACGGGTTAAATATTTGTTTCAATTCTTGCTCAACAATAGGTTAAAATAAATATTAACCATTTGGGAGGTGTAACAATCCAATGTTTAAATTAATTAATTAACAAAAACGGTTCTAATTCGATCCATCTCGCTTCTATATAAACCATGCTTGACACAATTTAATTAGACACAAAAATTTTTATCAAAATCGGTCCAGCCGTTTAAAAGTCTTATGGTTACAAACATCTGCACAGAAGAAATATAATATTAAGATTCCTGAAACAAGTTTATCTACAAAAAAAGAACATATTAATGTGTATACTATAAAAATAATGTATAATGAATATAAAAATAATGTTTGTCTATACAAAAGAGGTTTCCAATACCTTACTGTCAGGGAATCAAAAACTGAGGGGTGTCCGTTAGGAGGGGTTTTCTGTACTTCAGACAAAAATCTCACTGTATTATTTTAAAATGATAAAAACTAATTAGATTTATTTAAAATGATAATCAAATATTTATTACAGAAATGTAGAGATTGAGAGATAACTAGTTTAAAAACATAGAAAATGTCATTAAAATATAAGCAATGTGAGAGTTCAATATGCATTAAATACAGAAAGAGTTTAAAAATGCAGTGCACACAATGGAAATGAAAGCTATTTCTCACATCATAACAGCTGTGAAACACTATTTGTGTATGAGTTTTAAACATTCAACTTTAATTTTACAGAAGATCGAATTAGGTTTTGTGGTTTTAAACATTCTCATACCAAATTTATGAATCTGAAAATAAACCAAAAAATTCTTACTCTTCCTCAGTTTTGGGTCTTTTGCGTGGTATGCCATAAGATGCATCTAAAGCATTCTGGGTTATTGCTTGCAATCCAGTATAGCCATGTTTATTCACCATTGTTGGCGGAGGCATAGCAGACAGCGAATGTGTGGTTGATTGATCTTGTTTCCTTCCACCAAGTGAAAATCCACCAAAACCAAATCCTTTAGGTTTGCCATCTCCTCCTTTATGAAACATTTTTTCTACAAAACAAAACATGAAGTTCAGGGTTCGTTGATACATATCATGATATATATCCGTTATTTATTTTGAAAATATATTTATTTTTTCAACTATGGTATTTTCAATATAAAAATTATATTAATAACATCATCAGAAGTGTGAGCTTCTGGATGAAAAGTCATCCAGACTTCTTTGCATTGAAAAGGTGTTCCTTGTAACACCAAAACACGTTTCTGCAGTAATTTGCAATTTTTGTGCTTCAAAACGTTGGTTAATTGATTCATTTAATTTTCAGCACAAATGTACTTCTTCGTTATATATTGTTTTGCTTTTCTTTCAGAAAATTAAACAATTTTTCACGCATATATATATTTTTTTGGTTCTGCTCATGCCCCCTCATATGAAAAATTACAAACTTAAAACTAGGAAAACAGTGTTTTGTTCACTAAATTCAAAAGTTCATTTTTATTAGTAAACTTGTTGTGAAATTTGCCAGTAACATTTTTATTCCTAGTTAAAATTCAAATAGAATTTTATTTCCTTCACTCAAAATAATAACGTAAGAAATGAAAACCAGACAAGTGTTTACAGAACAATGAATAAATAAATTTAAATGAAAAAAAAGCATAAAAATATATTTTAAAAAAAATGATTAAACTCTGTCAAATTATTTTTTTGCGCATGCCGGGGGGGGGGGGGGGGGGGGTCCGCGAAGTTAGTCATTTTTCCGGAGGCGGTCCGTTTGTGGATGTCTGAAGTTTGGGAACCGCTGCTGTAGATTGCAAAAAGATAAAATAGTACTGGAATAGAACTGTTATACATAAGTAATAGTTTTGGTTTTATTCGAAAACATAATTTCAAGTCAAAGTAGGCTCCTAAAGATTAGGAGGAGAGGGGGGGGGGGGGCTATTTTGGCACATTCCTCAAATTTTGATTAATTGTTTCATTCTGGTGCAGGGTTTAAGCGGAGTTTAAAACTTCTTTAGCAAAAAAGCTAAAGTTAGAAAAAAAAGTTTAGCAAAATGTTAAAACATCGACATTTAATGAAGCCCAAAAATTCATTTATTAGGAGGTCAGATTGTAAATAAAGACTCAGTACTGGCTGTCGAACTTAATAGTAATTGAAACATTTTCTGAACCAAGAATTGTAATATTGATTAAGTTGAGTATCGCTGTTCTTGTTTAATAATCTCTCTGATCATGCTTCATGCATAGTTTTTCTTTTTTTTTAATTCTTTATTTCTGTACCTTTTTATTTGAGAAAAAAGCGAAAACGCCTTGTTTTATTTTCGCAATTTAAATAGGTTTTTTGCATTTTGCGAAAAAATGCGACCGTAGCGGAAACCCTGTTCTTATGAGTTCTATAGAAATTTCACGCCCATTAACCAGAACTTGGTTCTGGACAATAATGATGCGTTAATATTTGGTGAACAAGTGCGGCAAATTTAAATCGCAAAGTGATCTGTAATTTACTTAACCAATCCTGTGCCTGCTTTTGATTTGCAGATTGATAATGCTGCATTTCAAAGGAAAACGAAATGTTTATGATCCTACTGCACATCCTTCTTGTGCATAAAAAAGTAGCATGTGAAAGCATTTTAATAATTCAAATTTAGAAAACAAATAATGAATATAATAATTAACCAAATTTCAAGTTGCAGTACATAAGGAAAGTTAGGCACAAAACAAAAACACTGATTGCGTAGAGGATTTCGGTCGAAATTTCATTGCGCTAAAATAGACTCAATGCAAAAATTGCATATGATCATCCAATACTATCGGTTTACACTCACCCTCTTCCCCTGCCAATAAATTTTGAGCACTGACTGTGGTTCAGTGGGGAAGATGTCCCCCCAAAACCTGTCAGCCGATCCAATTAGAGGGGGATGAAAAATGCTACAGTTCTGTCTTTCTCCTCCGAAAGCTAGAAAATTTCTGTCTGATAAGTCTTCTTAACGGGTCTCCAAGCTATTTCAGGTATGGGGCCCCCTTTTGTAATCGGGACAACTTTTCTGTCGGTGGCGAAAGAGGTCATGTTTAAGTTTTTTTTTTAATTATTATTTTGCCCACTATGTTTGTCATTTCCCCTGTGATACATAAAGCTATAATTTCTTTTTATTTTCTGCGCTCTTTTTAACCCCTTAACGATTAGATAATTTTCAATAAAACGGTCATAAAAGTGTCTATTTTTTTTTATTTAAGAAAATTATGTAAAAATAAGTACATGAACAACATATGATCCAATTTTTCATTTTCAATATTTTTTAGATTGAAATTTTAAAAAAAATTAAAATTTTATGAAAAGTCAACAAGAAAGTCCAAGCAAGTAGCGAAAATTTAAGAAATACGTCTTTTAAACATTAAAAAAGGGATTTTATTAAACTTTTGTGTAATATAAGTAGTGATGTGAATTGTATAAATACCCAGCAGGTAGGTAAATATTTTTTGGGTATTTACAGAAGGCCTGGGTAAATATCCAAAAACTGGGTATTTTACAAAAAAAAAATGCAAAAAGTGAATGGGAATTTTTTTAAAAAATTTAAATATGAAATAGTTGATAAAACTGATACATACATATGTAATTACACAGTTTATAATTTTTTTATTAAAAGACTTGATGAAATTATGAAAGAAACATATCATGTAAACCAAAGAATCTTTCTTTTCAATGTCATAATTGGAGAAGTATAAGCAATTCAATGATGAACGTCAGGATTTCAAAATCACAATCTAGGTTAGTCACAGGGGCGTAGCTAGGGGGGGGGACACCCCCCCCCCCCCCAAACGTTTGTCTCAAAAAAAGAAAAAGAGAAAAAGAAAAGAGAAGGGAAAGAAAAAAAAAGAAAAAAATCAAAGCGACTTTTTTCTGAGTAACAAAGGTCAAAAATTCACTTTGTTCCCCCCCCCCCCCCCAATGCCATTGAAAATCTGCTCCATGAGTGACTCTCAAGTACAAAGACACCTCCCTCTGCTGCAACAATTTTTTGATAATTGAGTGAAATTTCACACTTCGCTTTAGAAATGATTGATTTGTTTACATCCACGTATATGTAGTCTTTCTTTGTCATAGATTCTGCAAATTGTTAAAATTGTTTAATTTTATGAGCGGCGCAGTGGTAATATTGCATAACAGTCGAATCTGTATATTTCGAATTTCACAGGAAAGAAAAAAAATCGAAATAAAGAGATTTGGAGATACGGGGGCTTTAAGAAACTTTATAGAAATTTGGAATATGATGGTGAAAATTTGAAATTCATACTAAAGACAATATGGGCTTTTGATTAAAATTCCTCTGTATTAGTTTTTGTTAGGTATTTACTCCTTTATTACATTATTAAGTGCTTTATTGCGAGTTTAAGGAATCGTTTTGACAGTAAAAGAAACTTTAAGCATATCCTTTTCAAGAAAAAATCTTTTATTGGTTTTTGGTCCCTGATTTTTTTTTTTTTTTTTTTTTTTTTTTTTTTTTTGATTCATTATTTATCCTTTTGAGGTTAGCAATTGCTGCAAATCTAACTTGGCCAATATTCTACGATTTTCCGTTTTTCATCACTTGAAAAGATCTTATACTTTTTCTTTTCACTCCTATCATTTCGTTTTTCTTAGGAATCACAATTTTAAGAAAGAGAGCAACCAAAGAACAGTATTAATCCAGATAACAGAGCAAAATGGCTTTTAACTTGAAAAGTTCATCTTTTACATGTCAAAAACCTCTGAATTTCACCCCTTTACTCTTCTTTCAAGAAAGTGCGCGAAACGACTGTCCTTTTGTTAATCTTCCTAAAAAGCCTATTCGTGGAACGCATTTCTCCCCTTTTTTCCACTGCCTTCTCAGCTCTTGAAGACCATTCCTTTGTTTCTAAGTTGAAGAAAATGTTTTTGTTTGTTGCTTTAAAGATCACTGGGCTTCGAATCCGAAAATGATAGCATAACCGGAGTTCGACACGATAGAGGTTTTTGTTGGTCTGGTCTCGTGTGTGTCATAGGTCATAGTCAAAATTGCCCTTGCTAACTAGAGTATCCATTGCAATCACATTGATTTTTCAGCCAGTATTAACTGCGTATTCTTTTGGAAACGTACAATCTGTTTAGAATAGTACATTTTAAGTGAAGCCTTTTTTAAACCCAAAGAAAAAAATGAAAATGACGAAAGGGATTGCTCTAAAAAGAGAAAGTTAACGTCGTCTGAAGAAAATGAAGTACAGTCTGCAAAGCAGCATTAGTCCCATTGGACCATTCTAAAGGTAATTTTATTTTAATTCAAAAGAAAAAACTGCATAGCATTACATGAATAAAATGTTCAAAAACAAAATGAATCTAGATTACTTCTGTTAGCTTGGTTCGCATTAAAAAGTAGAAAATAAAAGAGACTTCTGTTTATAACACTCGAAAATTGTTGTTGCTCTCTCAAATAAATATTTATGTAAATTCTAAAGCAGCTAATAAAATTAAAAATAAAAACTTGAAAGAAGAACAGATGGTATGTAGCTTTGAGCAAATAACTTTCTACCGTCTATATTTCTTCCCTAATTTTTTTTTATTCAGATTTTATTAACTGCTTTAGAATTAGCACAAATGTAAAAACATAAAAAGCAACATATAAATTTAACGATATGAAAAGCAATTTCATTTTTTGCGGGTTATAATTCAAGAAGTCTTTTTTTATTTTATTTCATACTTTTAGTGCAAACCAAGTTAGAAAAAATAGTCCTTATAGTCTGACCACCGATGAGATTGAAAGCCAAACATCCAGTTTACAGGCGAAAATGGATGCATCTATTAGCTTTCAGGGGTGCCAGCTTTTGTAGATGTGTGTTAGCCTCTAAATTAAGCAGTCACACTGCAATGAACGGAACACGCTCATCAGATATTTGATTTTCTCCTGATTTGGATAGAAAGGTTTTGACAAGAACCCCGTTGCTAGAAAATTTCACTTCAAATTAAATGGAGGGAAAAGAAAAAAAAAGTATGAAAAAAACAAAAGAATTTTCCATAACATTAAAAAATATATAAAAAAAATTCTTTGCTTTTGTTTTGTTTGACACAAGTATTAGACTTGGGGCACCCCATTCTAAAGTATGTAAGATTCACTTCCCTCTTTTTATTTTTTTAATACTAAAAAAGATATACAGTGAAACCCCTCCTAACGGACACCCCTTTAATGCGGACACCCCTCTTATGCGGACAGTTTTTAATTCCCCGGCAGAGAGACATTAAACCTAATGTATAAGGAACCTCTCTCGTACGGACACCCTCAAATACGGACACGGACACCCTTTTCGAAGTCATTTACATTGATGTATCCTTTTTTGCGGATAGTATTTAAAACTTGAGAATTAAATAGCTACTCCATTGAAAGGCTTCATTTAATGCAAAGTCGACCAGCTTATGCGGAGATAAAAAAAAATATTTCTTTGCAATTTTACTTTGCATCTACTGCGTAGCAAAAAATTTTCAGCTTGACACCGAAATGCATTTTTCATTCCAAAAAACATCATCAAATCGTCAAAAATAAAAGAAAAGAAAAGAGAAAATGATTATTCTGCAAGTTTCTGTCTGTATACCCCCACCCTCCCCCGTTGCCTTGTTCCTTTTCAGATGACTAACAAGCAGGCGTGTTGTGTCTAAGTGGAGCCGAGTTGACGCGCCATCTAACAAAAATATTTTATAGAGAGTAAAAGTAAAGCCAATGCAATATCATAAAGTAAACTTAAGGGTAAAAGCATTCAGTTGTTTCATCGTTCTCATTGAAATGGCTCTGAATACTCATCGTCAGCGTCGTACTCTTTCTCTTAAAGAAAAAATTGAAGTTATAGATTTCGCAGAAAAAAATAAAATTGGAATACGGAACATTGCTGAAAAGTTTGGTGTGGGACGCACACAAATTTGCTGTATATTAAAAGGAAAAGAGAAGTTTAAGAAAGAATGGTTCATAAATGGAAACCAAGAGAAGAAAAAAGATTTTCCTAAAAGTAATGCCCTTGCAGTGGATGAAATTGTGTTTAAATGGTTTGTGTCCGCAAGAAGCAAAAATATTCCGATTTCTGGCCCTATTTTACAAGAAAAGGCGAAAGAAGCAGCTACTGAAATGGGTATAGAAAATTTCAAAGCTTCCAATGGATGGTTAGATCGTTTTCGAACGAGACATGATATCGTTTTTAAAAAAATATGTGGTGAATCCATGGATGTGGATGCTGACGTTTGCGAGAAATGGTTTGAGAAAGTGCCTAGTTTGATTGAAAATTACGAGCCATGTGACATTTATAACATTGATGAGACCGGTTTGTTTTATAGAACTCTGCCAGATAAAACCTTAACTTTACGGAAAGAAAACTGCTCTGGTGGCAAAACCTCCAAAGAACGCTTAACAGTTTTGTTGGGTGCCAGCATGGATGGTACAAAATTAAAACCAGTTGTCATCGGAAAAGCAGCCAGACCTCGGTGTTTTAAAGGACTGGATATAAAAAAATTACCTGTAGACTGGTATTCAAATAGAAGAGCGTGGATGACAACCAGTGTCATATCTGATTGGCTTGTAACTTTTGATAAGAAGTTGGGGAGAGAAAAAAGGCATATTGTTATTTTTATGGACAACGCGCCCTCCCATCCCAAAGACTTTCACTTGAAATATATAGAAATAGTCTTCTTGCCAGCAAACACAACATCGAAATGCCAACCTATGGATGCTGGGATAATTCAAGCATTTAAAATTCAATAAAGACAACTAGTTATGAAGCATTTAATCAATAAAATGGAAGAAACTAAAACAAGTAGCGAATTGTCCAAAACAATTGATGTGTTAGATGCAATCAGCTGGGTTAAGCACGCATGGAAGGAAGTTAAAAAAGAAACAATAGTAAGTTGCTTTAATCGCGTTGGATTCAAAAAAGGATCTGCCACAGAGGAAATTGACAACGAAGTTGATTGTGACTATGATGGATCCGATTTGCAGTCGTTAATGCAACAAGCAGGGTTCACAAATGTGACCGCTGAAGACTATGCTCCCATCGACGACCAAGTTTTCACTGAAGAAAGCGAAACAGAAATTGCAAGCATAGTGCGCGAAATTAACGAAGATCATACAGTTGAGGATGACGATGAAGATAAACTGTCCGTAAAAGAAGACGTTAAAACAATTAAAAATGTTAACGAAGCTTTAAGCGTATTAGATGGACTCAGGGAATTTTCAATTAAACACAACGATCCTAAAGGACTAGACTTGGTACAAGAACTTAAGATACATTTCGAAAATGAAAGACTTTCATCGATCAAAACATATCAACAGACATCAATCGAACAATTTTTTAAAAGTACAAATTAGGTATGTAATTTTTATGCGAACCTGTTATTTAAATCTCTTTGAGTGTGCAAAACTGTAATATTTGAATTTAACCTGATTAAATAATTGTTTATTATGTATATGTTGGTAAAAACTAGTAAATTAAAAAAAAATCTATGCATATGAAAGAGTAGAATTCACACATATTTCATTTAAGATTTCAAAAAACATAAACAAATAACTAAAGTTAATTAAATGAAAAAAACCTCTGTAAAGCGGACACCCCTCTCTTACGGACAGAAAAGTTTGTCCCGTTAGTGTCCGTAATAGAGGGGTTTCACTGTATATATATATATATATATATATATATATATATATATGGTATATATATATATATATATATATATATGGTATATATATATATATATATATATATATAAAAGAAGTAACACCCCCCCCCCCCCCCCCGAAAGTCGGCTCTAGCTTCGACACTGGTTAGTCATATTCAAAATGAAAAAAAAAAAGAAGCATGAGAGATGTTTGGAAGAATAAACTGAGAACTTATTAAGATATTATGATGTTATTTATTTATTTTATTGATGTTTAAGTGATAACATGGCAAATATAGAAACAGTTTTCACATTAGTAAGCAAAAAAAAAAAAAAATCAAAATATTGTTTTTTGTTGCCTTGCTCATTTGCACTTGCTCCCCAGTTTCTTCATGATTCAAACTATTTTTCATACACGCAATTAGTGATGCAGGGTGGGAAGGTAAATATTTTTTTGGGTATTTATCTGAAGGCAGGGTAAATAAATCCCCTAGCAATTGCACATTTTGCAAAAAAAAAAAAAATAAATAAATAAATAAATAAATAAATTAGGTGGTATCAAAAGGTGATACTTTTCTTTTTAAAAACATAAACTGTAAAATGAAAGATTAAAAATATAACAATTTATGTGTTATAATTTTTTTAATTAAAGGCTTAGTGAAATCTTATCAAAAAAAAAAAACTGTCAGAATTTAGAATGAACTATTCTAAAACTAAAATAGGATGACAGGATAATTTAAAAGAGAATTTTGATATAATTTTCGTGAATTTATCTTTGCCGGTGGTAAATGATTATTTCCACACCAGGCATTTGTATATTCATTACATTCTCTCCCCCACTTTTTATCTTTTCAAAATTTGGCTGCCGCTTCAAAGTATGCATTTTTTTGGATTAGTAGTGCGTATGCCTAACGATCTAACGATCCATTTGTGTTGCTTTGTAGTTCTGGTACTTAATACTTTGAGATTTCCAGTGCTGATGAGTTCAATCTCAAAGCAGCTTTTCTTTTTCTTTGGCTTTGTTTATATATATATATATTTTTTTTATCCACCCCCCCCCCCCTTTTCTAAAAATGTTTAATTCCTTTTTGTTACTTGCCATTATATATTTTATTACACGTTCGGTGCAACTTCACACTTTCTTTGCATGACGACGCAGTTCTAGAGGGAAAACACTGGAGATTTATTTGCAACTATCTACAAGAAATATCGTTAACAACTGCTAAATTCACCATGGTAATTAGGCAAATATCAATTAACACCGTATACTCAATGATGACACACGTATTTACATCCAAATACCCCAAAAAAAACACAGCGAAAATGCCTCACAATAAACAGAGCAATGCTCATTACGAATTTTTGTCAGCTGAAAGCATAACTAAAACTTCACACATGCTGAGGTTATTTATAAATCCTAGAGAAGTTTCCACAAAATTCGAAATGCTTCTCGTATTTTCTTTTTATTCCATTCACAAATGTTATCCAGGGACCATATACTTCAGTCGAATGTTGGGGGTTGTAAAGGGTGTCCCGAAATTAATGCAAGATTTGAATTTGCCGCCATTTTTTCAATATATCGTTGGGCAACCCTGAAAAAAGAACAATTTGACAGCTGAGAGTTTAGGGTAATCAAAAATGGAGCGTTTTACGATACAATAACGCGCATTCATTATTGAACAATTGTTTCAAAAATAATGAAAGATGTGGCTGGTCAAGCAGTTACTGTTATTGGCGCTCGGTATCGCAACACGGTTAATGCACGGGTGGTTGTGGGCTTGTTGACATAGACCTTTGAATTCAAATAACCCCATAAGAAGAAATTTAAAAATGTTAAATCACACGATTTAGGGTGCCAATTCTGATCACCGAAATGAGAGAGTACGCAACCAGGAAATACCTTATGCAGTAATTGAAATGTTTCACTCTAGCTGTATGGTACAATAACACCCTATTTTTACTAACCCTAAACTCTCAACTGTCAAATTGTTCTTTTTTCATGGCTGCCAACAATTTATGGAAAAAATGGTGGCAAATTCAAATCTTGCGTTAATTTTGGGACACCCTTTATGTACATTACAAGAAACTATTTACAGGTTACGTTACTAAGATAATTTTAGATGAAAAAATAATGGAATAAACGCCAAATTTAGCTACATTACAACAAATTAATCATAAGAATAATTACTATTTACAGAATTTATAACAATATATATATATATATATATATATATATATATATATATATATATATATATATATATATATATATATATATATATATATGAGATGCAGAATACTTCTGAACACTTGAACTAGGTTTGGAGGAAATTTCTGCAAAAGATATAGTTAAATAAATAATAATAATAGAGCAACATTTCGTTACATTTTGATGTCATATTGGGATATATTACTGGGTTATAAAAGACCAGGGCCTTAAAAAATTGATGTTTGCTTTTTTTTTGTAACCAGTTAAGCTTTTTAATTTTTGTAGAATGGCTTTTTATGTCTGAAATTTGGCTATCAACATTGATTAGGCGGCATATCCAACACATTTAATATGAATATCATATTAGATTGCTAAGTTGTTTCACACAATTATTCTTTAAATATGTGATCAAAATACAATTTTTGCGCAAAAATTATTGTTTTGTATATGGTTGGTTATATATATACATAGTGGAAAACATACAGAAAAGTATTTTAGTTGAATATAAATTTTTGAAATAAATACCCGGGTAAGTAAATACCCATTTTGGGTATATACCCTGAGTATTTACCCCTAAAAATAAATACCCGGGTATTTTACATCACTAAATACAAGTGAAGATAAGTAAATTTTTCTTGTATGGTAAATTTCAAAGCTTGAGATACAGAGGCCAATGTCACAATCTGGTAAGTTAGTACCAAAATTCCTTCCTGCATCTTGCAATTACATTTAAAATCCGCAATTACGTTTAAAATTGACTGGTGCTGCCATTTAGTGTATAAAAAGAGAAATAAAATGCATGCCGGGCCAAAGAAATGAATTGATTTTAATCGTTTCATCGTGTTAATATTGTACACCCCAGCATGGCAATATCACGGGCGCAAGAAATGAAGATTGAAACCCCAGCCCGGCATATTCACGGAAGCCAGAGGGAAGGGGTTAATGTATTTGCCTGCAGTCCTTTTTAGATTGCTCTTAAGAGACAGAATGGTATCAAGAGAGTGATGCAGGGTTCCCTAATTTTAGTGAGCCTGAGGAAATTTTGAAAAATAAATATAAAATTCTGCATTTTGCAGTGTTATAAAGTGGAATTGGAATCAAAAATATCCGCAAAAAAATAAGCAAACAAAACTTTTTAAAAGTTATATATTCTTTTGCAAATTGAGATAACACACAGTAGAAAGTTTTTTGGGGTTGACACATCGATGAAGCAGTCGACAGAGAGATAGAGCGAATGAGGAGAAAGGATAATGCATTGTTACTTGCTCACATGAGCTTTTGATACAGTTAGTTTTTGATCACCCCAACAAATACTGTGGAATCACCCGGACCCCCAACAAAGCGGGGGCCTTAAGCTATGGCTTGTTCAGCTTATACGTAAATCCGGCCCTGCTTGTATGTGTGTGCATTCAGACCACACACCCAAAAAAATAAAAATTGCATCCTATTTCTAACTATCTCAAACATAACACTTTTATAACAGATACTAGACTATGTTCCCCTTTAAAATAAATAAATACCTTTGTGCTGAACAGAAAAGTAAGAAAAAACGTCAAAAAAGCACAAATTGCCAATTACAGCAGAAAATTGGCGATTTGTGCTTTTTTGACGTTTTTTCTTATGTTCCTCTTAATCCACACGGCAGAAACAGGCTGTAAACATAAGGAGAAAGTGGGGGGTCAATTAAAAGTAGGGTGGGGGTTTCTTCCACAAACATCTTTCTTGGCATTGGTGAAGTGAAGTTAAAGTAAGTGTTTAACTAAGCTTGAATGCTCAGCTAATTGTTAGACCGCTGTGATAGCCACACAGTGGTGATCAAAACCACTTCCATTCTCACAGCCAAAAAACTCCATAGTGTGAGCTCTAATTTGATTATGAGTTGTTGATCACAAATCAAAATCATTTATTACAAACAAACATTAAAGTATGCAAATAAATATGCAGAAGTGTGATAATGGATGTTCTACAACAGGTAAGACATTGAAATTTTCAAACAGTAGTCTGTGCCATACACAAAGCATGTCTGTGATTGTTGTTTCTGTTATCATAGCCTAATAAAATGATTTGCAGCATACAGAACCTAGCGCCCTTTTGGGGTTTCAACAGGGGCACCTAGATGGGAGGCCACTGTGACTTCTAAAAAATTTTCTTTATTTGGCAATTTTTGCGGTTTCTTTTAAAAAATTTTCAATGATGCCTAACATTCCTCATTAGATGTTACGTTTGTATGATGCATGCATGCTTGTATATATTATCATTCATTAACATTGGAATTTCATTCGGTACACTGAGAATTTTTCCCCTTCCCTAGTTCGGGGCGCCCCTGGATCTCTCTCCCCTGGGTTTCACCAGTAGCGCAGCAAGATGTGTTGCCCTGAAGATGGACTAGTTCATAAGACCAAGATGCATTGTATTACCACATTAAGATTGGCTAATGTAGCTTAAAACTAAGGGCTGCTAAGGGTATTCTGGCTGCGTCCCAGGGTTTCGCCGTTAATGCTCAAATTTTTGGACGTTTAAATACTTGTATGTCAGCACACTTATTTTTCCAACACCGTAGTTAATTGTTTGTTGCGACGAGAGGACACATTAGTTTTTAAGAGGGGTAGAAACAATTTATTTTAAAATCCATTCTATAGGTTAGCTGCGATATCGAAATCAATATCAAACTTGAGACATCTATAAGTATTTAATCCTAAGTCTTAATAACTTTACCTCAGTGCAAACACAAAACATAAAATGTATTATTCCGTTCAATCAACTACAACTTTATAATTTATATTTCTTCAACCATGATCACAAAAAAAAAATTTTTGTCAACAAGCGAAAAACAAAATATACATTGGAGTTTAGATGTCAGATTTGCTATTTTTTTTAAATGGCCCGGCTGGAGGTTCAAAGATTTTTTGTTGTTTCGTTACACTCGTTTCAGGGTCACTGCGTATGGATTTATTGCTACATTTGAGTAGAAATATTTTTTGTGTCCATGAAGCTTTAATTTATATCCTTAAGAGTGTTTCTGCAGCAGGGGCTCGTTCGAACAGACTAAAAAACAGGTTTTACCGACAGAATTTATATTATGTAATTTCATTATTTATTCGACGTTTGGCATCAAAACTAACATGTCAATAATAATGGGAACTGTCGGCGACGTGTCGGGATTTGTATTATTTACCATTAATATTTTGCTATATGTATCAGAAGTAAGTTAATTTTATGGAACAATTTTCACTCAGTTATAGTCTGGAAACATTTTTTGCTGTTTCGGTCTTATATCTTTAAAAACAGCATTTTTCTTTAGAGTTGTCAGTGCAAGGTGAAATAAAAAATTTTGACCAACTGATTGTTAATATCTGTATTACATGTTGCATAAGTTTTGGTTTTATACAGAAATGCTTCAGATTTCTATCAGGCACTCTGCAATTGTTTTCCCTCGTGTTATGATTATCAGTCATAGCACCTCACACCTGTTTGTTATTCATAACAAATCCATGTTTTGAAAAGATTTCCTTTCCTATATTTAAACACTGGTCAAATTCTTGTATTCGAGTTTTCATATTTATTCATGATTTTATTTGTAATCGAATAGTTGTCTAAAATTTCATTTTTGATGAATGTCAAATTTACATTTAAATCTTTTTCTTCCTTTGGATTAATATTTCAGTGTGCACTATGTTTTCGTAGAAAAATATTAAGTTTAATGTTGGTACTGGGTTAAAATTTTCACTAACCTTTAATAACTACCATAACTTTCGGAAGACCTTGGTTTGGAAATGTCAGTGTTTGAGTTAGCACATTTCAGAAATGTATCCTTCATGGAATTTCATTTTCTTTAAAATACAAATTGCAAATAGATTTACAAAAAAATTGATCTCCAGCATCAGGCTCTTATCTCAGCTATTTTGATTTGTGGGTATAAAGCAATCCACCGTCAATCACATGCAAGCAAACATAGTTTCTGAAAAACTAATGAATAAATAAAAGGCTCTTGAAAAAACAATTTTTCTACATTTGTCTGAGTGTAATACCCTGAATGATGTACTTGGCATTTGCCAACATCTGAAAGAACAAATTGAAGCTCTGTTATTGCCTACAAACAGGGTTCGTGATTTTTTTATTTTTTTGAAAAAATCAAAAAAGTCTGATTTTTTTAAATTTAAATTGGATTTTTGTGATTTAAATCAGATTTTTTTAATTGTCATTAAATTTATTTATTACTTTACATTTATAAACATAATATATTTTATACAGTAGATGAAAATATTCAGCTTATTTTTCAAACTAAGATAAGTTCTCTAACTATTCGATACATTTTTGAGATTTATGAATACATTTAATACTTTGATAAGAAGTGATTTTGCTTAAAAATATGGTTTCCATCATCATACATGTTTTAGTGTAAAAGAATGTTGAGCAATTACTTTTCTTAATTATATCAGTGATGGTGTATGAGAAAAATTGAAAATTTTTATTTGGTTCTATACTGAATTGAACTGTAATTTTGGAGCAAAAGCAATATTGCAAGAACGAAAATCTGTTTAACACACATCAAGATCTATGTAGTTTTGCCTGCTGAAGTTAAGATTGTATAATGCAGTGTAGTTAAATTTAGAGCAACACATTCTAAAAATGCAAAATTAATTTATAAAAACAAAATGAACTGATTTTAATTAAGGATTTTGATTTAAAAAATCACTTAATTTAAATTGATTTAAATCAATGATTTTTTTTAAAATCAATTGATTTAAATCAAGCTGATTTAAATCAACGAGCCCTGCCTACAACCAATAAAATCTACGTTGAAAATGCTATATCATGGCAATTTTTTTGTTTGTTATCAGGGCTAATTCTGATATATACAAAATAAAAATAAATTTTTTCGAGCATCTGCAGCATGTGTTTTGTTTTGTACGAAAAATATGTGTTTTGTGTTGGAGAATGTTTATTTCTTGTTATTTTACATGGCAGTGTTGCCCAACCTTTTTTTACTGAAGGGACGCACCTCACATTAAGATGAATCTCTAGGTCCCAAATAAATATAAAATTTAATATTTGGGGAAGGGTTGACAAGGTTTTGGACAGTACGGTAAAAACTCTGTTTTTGTTTTTAATAAAAACCACCTGTTCTGTCCTAAATCAGTTTTGTACGGTCCAAAACCCAACCCTGATTCGGGGTTTTTTTTCCAGATAACATGGAAAAGGAAGGAAAACTACAAAATAAGAAAATTGTTATCGTTATCATTACTACATGCTTCATTTATCAATACCAAGTTTCCATCTATCTTAAGAAACTAATTTCTTTCATAGTCATACAGAAGTTATATTTGGTTCTAAATTTGCAACTATCATTCTTACTACCAAATGGAGATGGTCAGTTGCTTTGGAAACTTCCTGAACGTGGTTTGTAATTTATAACATTGAACATAACAGGCCAAATGGATCAGCTTTGGCCCGCGGACTATGCTGCAATGCTAAGAACAAAAGTTGTATCTGCAACCAAGTTCAAAATGAGATATTGATGTTTAAAGTTTTGTGTCTCCATGTATTTGAGTCAGATGCAACTTTTACGAAAGTTGTTTAAAAATATTTCCCATTGACATATGACCATAAAAATTTGTATTTCTAGGTTAAATAGGAGACAAAGAACCACCAGGTTGCTCATGGTGCCATCATACAAAATGGCTTTACAAAATTAAACAAGAAGTTCTGTCTAGAACTAGACGAGCCTACTTTCCCGTATACCCATACTACTTTCTAGTACCTGATCAATATTCTCAAAAATAGCTAAAATCGCAAATTTTTTCAAACATATTTTTTTAAAAATATTTTAAGCTGATTTCTAGGAATAAAATATTCCTTACTTTTCTTTAAAAAAATGAACAAATAAAATAGTAGCACCTTTTAAACAAAGCAGCTAATACACTTCTTTCCATTAAAAATAAAATCTTTAACAGCTTTCAAAACGAAAAAATAATAATAAGTTCATTAAAATAAATACATCATATTAAAAAAAAATCGTTTCTTTTTCCCCTGTTTCCAAAAATAATTTTTTAAACGAATAAATAAAAACAATAAAATGTCAACTTAAGGAAATAATTTTCATTGTCAAAAAAAAAAAAAAATCGTCTGCACATATTTTTAACATAAATGACTTCGAGTTTATTCACCGAAAACTGAATACCTAAATTAAAACTTTAGCGTGAAAATAAAAACAAGTCATATCAACAATAATTATTTCACAGTTAAAACCACAGCAGCGGAGTCGGAGTCAATCTCATTTTGGGATAAAAGAGTCGGAGTCGAATATCCAAGAATCGGGGTCAGTCATTTGTCCTCCTTGTATAAATGTTTGCCAAAGCTACAAAGTCAGAATCAAAGTTGGGGAGTCGGAGTCCGATTAATTGTCGGGCACAGGAGTCGGAGTCAGGAGTAGGTCGTCAAGAGCTATTTCCAACAAAGTTTGTTTGAAGTAAATCCGCCTTTAAGTTTGGAATCCATATTGACTTTCAGTTTCCCCTTAGGCACTAATGTTAAGAGATTTGAACTGTTCAAAATTGAACGAAAACTTGTTCAAATCAAAAAGATATTTTCAATACATGTTTTTCATCAAAAGCTTTTCCCTACAAAGTTTGTTTGGAGCCACTTCGCTTCTAAGTTCAAGATTTATTTTTGATTTGAATTTCCCCGCAGGCACTAATGTTAAGTTTTTTTGAACTGTTCAAAATTGAACGAAAAATTGTTCAAATCGAAAAATGAATTATGGGAATGAGATGTCCTCGCCGAGATCTTTCTAACAAAAAAAAATTAGTTCGAATCGGACTATTCATTCAAAAGTTATTAGGGGGGACAGACAGACAGACCGACAGACATTTTCCCCATCTCAATACCCTACCTTCCAATTTTTAATTTTTCAATATTTATCTAACTATTTTATTTATTTTTGACTTTTTTTTGTTTTTCAGGATATTTTTGAGATGTATTAAGCCTTCTTTCATGCTTTTTTCTTCTTTCTCTGATTTTTACTGGGAAAGTAGGCTAAAAAGACCAAACTAATTGAACCTCTATACTGATTGGCTCAAAAAAAAGGAAAGAATAGATAATTCTTAGTACTATTCCATGCTCAAATGAGCTAATTTATTAAATCTAAATTTCTTTTCGAATTTTTTTGTTCAATCCTCAAATAGTGTCTGTGTGTTCATTTATTTTCAAGTAGTGAAGTAGCGACAACATTTCAAAACAAGTTTGTAGTCGCTATATTTAAAAAAAAGTAGCTGTAGTGAACTACATTTGTAATAAAGTAGTTGTAGTTCACTAGGAAAAAATGTAGTTTTCCATCCGCTTGTCCCTTTGGACATGGAGTTATTGTGAGTTGGCTGTATATGAGATTATTGAACTCTATTGCAATTTTGTTATTTGTCCTGTATTTCTTCTTTTTACTTGTTTGCTGTAATTTTAATGATCTGCCATTAAAAAAATAACAAATATTGTTTATTTATAGGTTTCTGCTTACTATTGCAATCATGATTTGTAAGTATTTACATTGATTTACATATTAATAGCCTCTAACAACAATTTGTTTTGCTTTATTTTTTCATCAAGGTTTTTCATGTGAAATATTTTGACTAAAAAATCTGTTAATATATCTTAGATGCCGGGAAGATCAATATTGTTGCGGTGATAATATGTGCTGCGACTACGTATATTCTCCATGGTATTTCTGGTAAGTTTTATTGCAACAAATAAGAATCATACTGTACCTATTTCCTAATATGTGAACTTCCAAAAGCCACATCTGAGAATTTTCCAGGGGTAGGGTATGTTGACCATATTATCTTAAGAGATCAAAAAAGTAAATTTCTCCACTTTTAGTTTCAATATTAACACTAGGACGGCCGATATTCTGTTATACCTAGAACGGCCGGAAACGGTCAAAATGACTGTCCTTTAAAATAAACTCTAAATCTTGTATAGAAATACAATCAATTTGCAATAACTCAAATTTAAAGGGACCAATGAAAAACTTGGATTTACCGCTTGTTTCAGTTTTTGACATTTCAATATTAAAAACCCTCAAATCTTTTAATTAATATGTACATATACCAGATAAAATTACAGAACTTAAAAGTTTTTAAGCACAATATGCACAGTTTAATCAAAAATATCATGAGAAAAAAAATCAAAAGCATGGTTTTGATTTCGATAATGCTGGAACTCCTCGAATAGAGCTGATTCTATTTCAGGAAAGGTGCACATCTTCATTCGGTTCAAACTCGGATTCATGGCTTCTACCGCTTCAAAAGTTTCTTTTTTTCTTTTAATATCATTGACAGAGTACTTGCTTAGCCATCTTTAATAGTAAAGAAAACTCTCTCTCTCAGGAACTTATGTTTTTAGTAGTCTTTACTTAGGTCAGCCTTTGAACAGCTACAATCAGTTGACAATTTGACAGCTTAAAAGCAAATTCGTAGTCCAGCAACATGTCAAAGTGTAAACGTAGAGTACAACAAAAAAAGACAAGCTCATTTCCAGACGTGTAACTGCTTTATCGCACATTGGCTCAACAGGTGCTCTTCTTGCTCTAGAGATCTATTGTGCAGGAATTGCAAGTGAAGGTGAATTGATTTTTCTCTCGTAGTCACTTGTTTCTTTCTTTCTTTTTTCTTTCGTTCTTTCGAAAAAAATTTCGAGTCATCTTTGAAAAAATTTCGAGTTAAAGGAAGTTTACTTCCTGATATTGAGAATAATTAGCATGGAATTAAAGACAAAGGAGTCGGGACTTGATAAAAACTTCGAGTTATAGTAATATTTGAGTTATCAAACTTCAAGTAATCGCGAATTGACTGCATATCTAATGAAGAAAAGAAATGTATGTTAATTTTTATATAACTTATAACTCATACAGTTAAACTTGAAACAATTAGATAAAACAAATAAAAAATATGTTTCAAACATCTTTTATGTGTGGTTTGCTCAAATCCAATGGAGGTAATTTTACTTAAGCCATTAGAAAACAAGAAAAGAAAAGTTCTAAAACTTGCACAAGCAAATATTTCTATAAAATACGAATGGCAGAAGGTCAAAGACGTAATATCATCAGTACTTTTTCTGCCTTTTGTATGGAATTTTCCTACAAAAGAACAAACAAAAAAAAAATCACGTTCATTTTGACCGCTGTCGTCCGTTCTAGGTACATTCGAAATATGCATAGCAACAAAATAAAAATTGATGTTTTTTTTTTGTGAAAGATGTTTATCAATATTTAGACAAAGCCATAGCACATCAAAGGAATTAGTCAAAACCAAAAAAAATTGTGCTCATTTTTAATTCTTTTATGGTCAAAATGACCAGTCGGGCCATTCTAGTGTTCAGAAAAATTACCTCGTTAAATCTATTGAAAAAAAAGTTCTTGGCTCCATACTTTTCGTTTGCATTTTTGCAAAGAAATCTTTAGCAAAATATTGATCAAAATTTGATTTTTGTTTTTTTAACCAAAAAAAAAACTTTTTTGATTATAAATGTTTTTAAAAAATTATTTGACTTCAATCCAAGTTCTATAATGAGCTGCAAGTTGCCACCCCAAACCAGGACTAAGGGGCAGATTCAACTGAAACATTTTTCGAACGTTTTCCCTTTTTCCATCGAATGCTTCGATCACCGGCTTCAACTGAAACACTTCGAAAGTTTTTTAACCACGTGACACATTCGAGTGGTTGGATTCGAACGATTGTGAAGATTCGACTGTTTAGTTGTTTATCTTGCGTATTAGAATGGTTTATCAGTATTTATTTTTAGTCAACATATAAAAAGAGTAGAATTTTTTTCCAAATCTTTGTCAGTGATCATTGAATTAGTAAGTGGTCATCACTTGAAAATGTTACTGTATTTTCATTACAGATTTTGTTTACTATGCATAATATAATATTAATTTTACTTTTTTTGAAATCCAATAATTTTATTATTATTTTTTTTTTTTTTGCAGGGCTGGAGTTGTCTTCATGATTCTTGTACTTTCTGCTTGTGGGGGTTTGTTTCGATATTGTTACGAGAGCAATTCATATGTAGTTCATACCAGATACTCTTTCAAAGACAGTTATTATCCAACTAAAAGTGCCAGTGAAGAAGATAAGGGATTGAGCAGTGTAAGTCACTAAGTTCTCATAAAAGAATAATGTGCATAAATAAGTACTTTATTTGCGTCAAAAATAGCCAGTTCAGCTTATTTTTCAAACGTGACATTGTGTTTTTTTCCTCCATCTAGTTATGTGTTTTTGCATATCTTTTGTTTATTAAGTTTTAAACTGTTAATCAATAGGTATTGTAATTTATATCAGCTAAACAGAAAGTCATGTTTGTTGATACTTTAAAACGTCTGTGATTTCAAATTATGTTCAGCTTTTTACTTCCTTTTACAAAAAAGGAAGTATTGTATTCCCGAAAATATTTTCACTCAAAGTTCGACCTTAATTTCCATTTTGCTCACCCCCAAATTAACGTTGAGTTTTTTTCAACCCGACCACACGTGGATAAGTACATAAGAACGTATAGACACCAGAAATATCAATTTTTGACATTCCCCGAGTTAATTACAACGACTTTTCTTGTGACGTCCCCAGTGGCGTAGCTAGGGTGGGGCGGAGGGGGCGGTCCGACTCTGAGCGACCCTTTGCTGGGGGTGGCAATTTCATGCTCTTGATGTGAAAAAAGTTCAACGTTTCCCAATAAGGAAATCATGTTTTTGATCAATTCTTGGAGGCAAAAAAAGAAATTTTCGTTATAATATGAAGCTAACACTTGATTTTAAGAAAGTTACTTGGAAACCACCTTATTAATAAAAAAAAACTTTTTTGAGGAAAGATTACAACAAGAGTAAGAACCTCTACAAGTTCAAATTGTGACTTAAAACTTCACAATATATATATTTTTTTTTTACATAAATAGAACCAAATAGGAGGTTCCCGAGTAGCATCAACTCATCGGCCGTTCATCGAAATCCGATCAAACTTTGATTGGCCAATGATCGGATTCCGATGAGTTTTCATCGGAAATTGCTCCAATATGTCTCATCGGCAATAGTAGAATCCGATCATCGGAATCCGATGAATTTTGCTCCCTATACCGATGAGATTTGGAGCAATATACGAGCAGTGCTGTTCGGAGGCGATGAATTTAGTATGAAAATACGATGAGAAGTAGTAACAACTGCGATATAGGGACAAGCAGGAGGTAAAAAAAAATAACAGTGGGAAGGGGGGTCCGCCATCTTGGATGATCACGTGACCCTTCCGCCATCTTGAAAACTTTCAGGAGCGATATTTTTGGATGACGTCATTTGAGACAATTATTTAATATATTTTAATATTTTTTAATAACTTGTTTATTTAATTTCTAATTTAACAACTTTTGATGGACGTGACTCATGAGTTCAATCAAAGTCGCTTTAGCCAGGAATCGAACCCTAGACCTCTGGAATACGAGATTCATATGCTAACCATTAAACAAGTAATGCTCTTCCCAAGGAGGAAAATAATGTATTAAATGGAAAATCATCAGTGGCGCCATCTATCGGGTGGCAAGGCCATGACAGATTTCTGAACGGAAAGTGAGAATTTTATTCAGTGAGTATACTTGTGGCGCCAGCTAGCGAAGAGCCGGAGTCGATCATTTTGCCCGCAAACTGAGTCGGAGTCGGTAATTTTGGGAGTCAAATTGAACGGAGTGGACTTGTTTTGGAGATAGAAAGAAATCATTCAAGAGTCGGAGTCTCATTTTGTTCGCAATTCCAGTGAGGTAATCGGGGTTGGAATCGTGGAGTTAAAATTGAATTGATTTTGCAGCAAATCGGAGTAAACCCTTCCAAAATCCAGGAGTTGGATTCGGAGTCAATGTCTCAATCATTTTTCCTCCGATTCTCAACCCTGAATGTTGATCTGTATAGCCTTACGTTTGATCAATAACCGGATATTTGAATAATAAAACTTATCCTATTTTAACAGTTGAAAGATTTCCAAAAATTTTAGATTGGGAAAATTTTTATCGGAAAATTTAAACGACCTACTTTTTTTAAGATGAAATGTAACTCGGCAAATTTTCATCGGAAAATTTGATCGTTATGATCTCTTTTTCCCATGAAATGCAGCTTGGCAAATTTTCATCGGAAAATTTGATCGTAAGGATATAGTTTTCCGATGAAAAACAGCTCATCGAAAACCCTTCTCGGATTGTGATCGCAACGATATCAGCGTGCATTACACGATGAATTTAGGAGGAGTCGATGATCGGCCGAGCAAAATCTGATGAGTTGATGCTACCTGGGTTAGGACTGGTAAAAATCAGAAAATTTAAAAACCTGACCTTTTTTGAACCACCCTACTATGCTTGCTTTCTGTGAAAAAGCTTTTTAATGTCATGGTATGAACTATTTAACCTATTAAAGATTTTTACTCTTTTTCCATTTTAGGTGATTATTGACAGTGAAGCTCCACCTGCATACTCTGTGGCAGCATATTCAGATACACCCGAAGACTACCAGAGATTTTCCTCCTATGAACAAACAAAACATTTGGCTAACTCACGAACTACTTGCCACTGATTCCAGGCGACTTTGATGTTTATGCTTTTATTTGTTTATGGAAGCTCCTGGGGACCACATTCATAGAGCTCTTGGTTCCTCTTAAAGATATTCATCTCTGCTGTACAGTCTCCTCGCAGTGTGAATTTCTTCGACTGTTTGTAAACTTTCTTGAACTGTGTAAGGGGACAGAGTTTTAAATATTTATTTTCAAAAACTGAGTAGACATCATATCTGCATTGCATTTGACAGATAGTTTTATATGTAATTGTTATAAAACTTGGTTGTTATCATATATCTGGAATATAGTATTTATATCTTCGGTTGTACAGTCATATCAGTGGTTTCATCCAACGGAAGCTGTGAATGTTGTTACACATTGATTTTGAAGGTAACAGTATAAAAGTTTATATAATGCAAGCTCATTTAAGTTTTAACCAAGCAGAATTTATGTATGAACATTTTATGTTTGAAATGTATTCCAGAAATGGGAAGTTCTTGTGCATTTCCTGAACTTGTGCCAATTTATTCTGTAGTCTTTTTATTTTATTTTTAAGTTAAAATTTAGAGTAGATTCATTTTGTGTCTGTACATATGTTTTGAATTGACTAAAAAAATTTTTTTATATTCAGCCTAGTTTGAAAAGTTCTTTTTTGTAGCCCTCATAATACTTCATATTATTCTAATAAAAAAACGCTATACTGTGCCAATGATGTTTTTTTTTTTTTTTTTTTGCTTTTAATACTTCTTAGAAATTTAAATGAATATGTTGTTTGAATAAGGGGGGAGGGGACTTTTTTAGGCATTGATAGATCACATATTACATGTAACCTTGTATGTATTAGACATAGATATTTCTATGCCTAGTATCCAAAATTGGAAGCTTTTGTCATGCATTATCCAGAATGTATTAATATTATTCAGAGTCCAAAAAAAGCAAGTAAATTAAATATAATTAGTTTGAAATAATAAATATTCATAATAATTGGAAGCATTTTAAAATATTACTATGATAGTGAAATTGTAACAAAGTTAAGGCCGCATAAATTCTTGACATCAAAGATTGACCCAACATAAAATAAACTTTTAGGTCTTCCAGTATTCCTATCAACAATTTAAATTGGATATTTCATGCTGTTCCATATATTAACTTGTTTTAATCAGGTCTCATATAACATCCATGCCTGTATCCAGATGGTTTTGTCTGCATCTTCTTTATTCTTTTGTTTGGGTTCTATGAACAAAAAAATGCTGAAGTTATATGGATTAGTTTTATAAAGCAAGAGGCATATCTTAGTGTCATATGATAGAATACTTACAGTAGTGATTTTTCTGAACCTAGTCCATATTCCTGCTAAATTTCTAAACAATAACTCGAAGTGTTTTTTATTTCTGTAGTCAAATCCAGAAGACACATATAACTATGCTGGTGGAACTGATAGATAAGAGAGCGGAACTAATGTTATCTTGCAATTCCATACTTCTTTTTATAACTTTCAAGGAAAATGTATTGAAAAGTATTGTTGATTATTTTTCGGCTCTCGCTTATGCACTGGCTAAATATGCCTGAAGAAAAAGATATGAGATAATTACATTTTATGGCAGTGAGAAGCAAAGGGATGCAAGTGGCAAAATTAAAAATTTGGAGATAACCATTGCAAATGGTAGGTGAACACCTCCTCTGTCTTGGAGCAAGAGATAGTACTAGTAGGTGCTGCTGTACAGCCTGATTTAGGAAAAATAATCAATGAAAGCCTACCTAGGACTGCAACTTTATACGTGTTTTACTCAGAACTTGAAAATATCCACTTGCATCCCTTTGCTTCTCCCTGACTCATTTATAAAAAGTTCCAACTTGAAACTCAAGAATGTAATAGGAGCATTTTAGACCAGTGTAAATACTGAAAAATATAAATAGAATTTCAAACTGAAGATGTAACACTAGTTCAACCAATCAATAAGATAATGAAAACTGCAAACTATTATATGCCAAGTGTAGACTTTGTCATCTTTGACAATATTAGGAACATAACTTTTAAATGCAACAATAGTGTGATTAGTGTCAGGGGCGGCAAATAGGGGGGTCAAGAGGGGGCGGTCGCACCCCCAAATTTTTTGAGCAGAATAATAGAAAATGGGTGAATTCAAAGTATGTTAGTCGGAAACCAATGTTTATTAAAGGAAATCTCGCTGGTTCTCAGCAACTATTTGATGAAACTCGACACATTCTCACACTAGAAAAAGTGTTTTTCGTTATTTGGATGATGACTTTGAAATTCATGAAGTATTTTCGGCTTTTTCAGAACGTAGAAAACTAGAGAACCATGGTTAATTTTAACTAAAGAAGACATTGCTTCATATAGGCTAAATATTTCACACTTGTGTGCCCAGTGTAACGACGGTATGTCCAATATGAGAGGCTCGTGAAAAGTGGTGTGGCAGCATGGTTTTCACAAGAAAATTCCTTGATATTTTACATTTACTTTTACGCTCATTTTTTTTAAGTGTATAATTATTTAATGAGTGTTTTTTGCTTTCTTCTGCTAGAAACACGTTTCAGCTGCTCAATACATTATAAGGTTTTCAGAGAAACTTCTTAAAAATGCATATGATTATTGAATAAAAAAGACATATCAACCAAATACCATTTATGGGGCTCTATATTTATGCAATCGCGGAGTGACACACGATAATCTTCAAGAGTTAAAACGATAAAAACATTTCTCTATAACTTCAAAGCAGTGATTTGGCGACTGGAAGAATTATTGCAAAACGATTCTTTCAATGGTGGAAAAGCTCATGCCCTTTAGCATGTATGACTTTGTTTGAAGTTTTATTCAGTTTGTTTGCATCGGGAAAAAGTTTTTGAAAAATGCTTTACTCTATCAAAATCAATATCTACAATCCGCTACTCGACAATTCAAACCACAGTTCAATCTGCAATTGATGTGTGCACCATTCTACCACAGTTCAATCTACAATTGAAACTGAAAATAGATTTTTTATAGATGTATATTGCAATCAATCGTGAAATTTTTCAAAAAAATCCTTCCTCTAAGCCAATTTTAAAGAGGCGTAAAAAAAAAAAAATCCACATGATGATGTGAAGTCAAACATTGATTTTTGAATATTTTGTATGAAGTAATAGATTCAGTTTCGAATGAAATTAACACGATAATGAGATTTGATGATAATTATTTGTTTGTATGGTCGACTGGGATTATGGTTATTTGGATTGGATTATGAAAACGAAAAATAAAATGTTTCAACAGTGAGTAAAATTTTTAGTGTGAGGCAAGAAAAATTACAAGCAATATACCGAAAGAATGGTTTTCACATCCAGAGACTGCAGTTTCGTCCTTGTTATGGACTCATAAGTCTGGAATAGTGAATAACAGAACTAGATGATATCCCATTGATCTGAGAGCGCCGACATGACTAGATTATTCAGTGATGAAAAGTTTAAGCACCTCACAGTTTTTGAAGTAGCCAAAGTGATTTTGAAGAGCAAGGTATAAAAAGTTTTAATTCATAACTTTGTGTTACTTCAATTATTTTTTAACTATTACAATCAGCTCAGCTGATACAGAAAGATTTTTTTTTTATATCTCAGGAGGTTAGAGATATTTTCGAAACACAAGGGGGGGGGATACTTTTTCCATTTAGCTGAATTAGCAAAACAGCACGACATTGGGCACTGATAGATAGATTAGTAACACGATTCCCCTGCTCTTCCAAATTCCAAAAATCATGCATTATAACTTTTCCAAAAGGTATAAAATTTTTAGTAGTGGGATGTTTTGTATTATAACTTTTTAGTCAATGAATCAAAATTTTAATTGTTTCTAAACACTAATTTTATTTATACTAAACCGATTTTATGACAACTTCTTGTTAGCTAATGTGTGTTTGGTTTCGCTTTGGGGTTATACATATTTAAGAAATTCGACCCCCCAAATGAAATGGTGAAATGCCGCCTCTGATTAGTGTGAAGCCTGAAGTGGCTTTGGGAGATTTGCAAAAGAAATTGAGATTTTTGTTCCTAGATTTAATATTTTCAGCTTGCTGTAGTGCGATATAAAATTGCCTTTGAAAAGAAGAAAAACTTTAGTTACAGATTTAGTGCACTGGGCTTGTGCACATGCATCAATCTGGTGTTAGGCAAAAAGACTTTCAACAAAGGGTACTAACAATGAATGCTTCCTGTCAACAATAATTGCTTGTCCCGCCAATAAAATGAAAGCTTTCTGCGAACACAAATCCTAGCTGAAAAATTTTCTGCAAGTAATTATTTTGCCCAACTCACCCTTGAATAAAGGATTAAATCTATATTCAAATATAAAAGAGGTCAAAAAAATTGCTTTAAATCATTTATTTATTTTTTTGCAATAACATAGTTTGCTTTTTTCACAAACTGAAACTAACCAAAACCATTTTTTCCCCCCACACATGTGCTTTAAAAAGCTTTTGGAAAAAGGCTTCAACAGAAATAAACTTTTTTTTTTAAGTCCCTTAATATATTTTTTTAAAATTAATGTTAGCAGTTTGAAAAAATATTTCTGCACAACCAAACATTTTCTGCAAACACAATTTGCGCGTTCGTCTATATTATGCAAGACTGATTATCAGAAGGGAATTTCAAAACTTGTGAAAAATAAAGTATTTTGTCTTCCTCTTGAGATAATCAGAGGTGCCCATCGGAAGGGCGGTGGTAAAGCTCTAAACTAGGAACAGGGCCGCGCCAAGCCTGATCGGCGCCGTCGTGCATTCGTCTTTTGAGCGCCTTTATGCAGTGACGTTCGAGCAAAATAAAGTTTTACTCCTGGGGTCAGGTTTTGTAGACAAATGCAATATGAAAAAATTCGTTTGGCATTTAATTTATTAAAATAAAAACTATCTGTAAATTTTCAATTTTGAAACATGTGTTTACTTCATCTCTCTAAGTTATTTCGCGTATGGGCGGGTGTAAGGGACGGGCGATTAAAACTGACTTTTGGAATTTGTTTTTTTCTCTCGGAAACCTTCCATTGAGCTGCCGTTAAAAAAGAGATGGCTAGTTTCAGTTAATCAAAGCATTTTACCCCAACAATGAAAAAAAAAAACAAAAAACACCGCTCTAAATATCTTTTTTGTTAATAAAAAAAATCTTGGAATGTGATCGAAATAATTATTGTTGCAGCTTAAATTTCTAATATTTGATATACTGTCCAGAAGCAAGATGTCTATTTCTGGACTTTATATTGATCGATATTTAGTATGTTTCTGAAGGGAATTTCAAAATATAGAAAATTCTGAAAATCCTACTTTACCGAGATAGCAGGGTTTTTTTCAGGCTGGACCCGATTTGACGAACCCGGCCTGTGATATGCTAATGCGTTTTTAGGAAAAGAAAATATTTTAAACATCAAAGTTAACACCGACACCGCTCTAAATATCTTTTTTTGTTAATAAATATTGAAACTGTTATGCCGGTCAAAATATGACAGCAGAGTACTGAATAGATTTCAAAATTGAAGTGTAGAGGACATTTCCCCTTAAAATCTGAAACTGATATCATTTCCGGTAAAATCAAAATTTTAAAATATGGAACTGTTACGAAAGGCATTGAATTTAAGATCCAAAACAAATACATAGTCTCTCCAAAGTTTTTTTTATTTTTTTAATTTAAAGCACAAATAGTTAAAAAGAAAAAAAAAGGGGGGGGGGAGAGGAGAATCAAGTAATTATGGTCAACACTTTTCGGAACTAAAAAAATAACCTAAATTATTATACACAATATATAAATATTACACCCATTTAAGTAATATGCAAATGTGCTTACCGTATTTTTTTAAATGTATGATAACATGAAACAGTAAAATTACAAAGAATTAAAAATCACAAAAAAAGACTATGTTTGCACAAATTATAATATTGATATTCACCTCAAGAACCAAAATGGGGATAAGCAAATTTCTTGCTCCTCGTATTCTCGACCTTGTGTAATAAAGACATACCGAAATAGCATTCATGGCTCCCCACATTAAGAAGGAAAATGCTAATGTATGCATTAATTAAAGTCACTTGTTTTCAGTGTAAAAGATAGCGCTTTTGAATAGCATGTTTAGACACAAGTCGATCATTTTTCCTTTTAGATTCTCAGCGAGACGGATTAATTGTTTCAATGAGCAGCAGGGTTGCCAGACGTCCCGGATTTCAAGGGACAGTCCCGTATTTTGAAAAATTGTCCCGCGTCCCGGGGAACTTCCATACGGGACGGCTAAAGTCCCGTATTCTAACAATTCTTCCCGCTGATAACAATATTTTACAAAACGAGACATTATTTTAAGGGGAAAAAAAGTAAAACAAAAAATGTGAAATGAAGAATAATAAGAAAATCAGAGAGCAAAAAGTTCCAAGTTGATTGAGTCAGACTTGGATTTACTGTCAGTTTCAACACTTTCAACCTACAATACCAAAGCTAATTTTCAAACAAAGCGGTCAGCTAGAGAGCAAAACAAAAATTTACAGAAGTCAGGGTGTTTAGCTCATATAGTTAACACTGCATTTCACCATGCTGTTGATGCTTTAGAAATTGATGTCAAAACTATTGTTTTAAAAATTTATCCACATTTTTCTAGATCTGCAGTTAAGCGGAATAAGCTGAAGGAGATTTTTGAGTTTGCTAACCTAACATTTAAAGAGCAACTAAAGTTTATCCTGACACGATGGCTAAGTTTAATTCCTGCTGTAGATCGACTGATTAAATTTTGGCCTGCTCTCATGAGTTATTTCATAAACCACCCCTAAGCCTCTGCTGCAGAAAGTTATTGCTTTTAAGTAAAAAAAGTACAGCTGAAACATGATGTGAAACCAATGAGGTTGCATTAGTTTTCCATTTTCTCTGTAGGGTAACGGCACCAGTAACAGATATGCTTAAGACATCTCTCTCGGGTTAACAAAATTTTTTGAGCCTTTTATTTATTTAGACCTTTTAAACTGTTTTTCTCTCATGAAACAACATCTCATCTAACGTATGGCTGCTTCCGGAAATTAGTTGGGAATTAACTAATTCCTCTGAATTAGTTCATTCTATTTTTATTTGCTCAGTTTCAAAAAAAGGTCCGAACCCCAGTAGCAGACTCGAAAAAATCTGATGATACCCAGTAACAGATGGGTTGAGGAAAAGATGAGTAATGGTCAACATTCCTTTTTCCTCTTCAAAATGTGCAAAAGTTCTTTATTTTTAGAACTGAAGCCTTATTAAATTTTAAATGAACATGAAACACCAGCTGACCTCGTGGTAGCTGTTCATAACCTTCCACCACTGCCTTGTAAATACCAATTGGCTCATAAAATTCACTATGATAAACACTAGATTGTTGCACCGTATTCATGGGCCGCAGCAATATCAGTTTTGCCTAAAATTCTTATTATTTAAATCCAAACTTATAATTGTCTGTTACTGGACCCTTGTCTGTTACTGCTGCCGTTACTCTAATGCGTCCCCCGTTTTTGAAGTTGTCCGTAAAAAACTTCAAAATGAATCTACAACTGCAGCTGGTAATTTTATGATATTATGACACATTTGGTAAAACAGCTAGAGAGCAGATTTGAAGGTAAGTTATATGAATCGTTCGTCAGTAAAACCTTAAAACATCTAGACGATAGAAAAATACAATGTCTGACTGAGGGACACCAGACATTTTTTGAAACAGCTGTAAATTTGCCTGAGAAAGTGGTTTGATTTCACAGATAAAAATCCCCTTTTTTGTTTTAAGACCAATTGAACCGTTTAACTTGTAGCAAACGCAAGTAAAAAAATAATTAGCACCCGTTCCTATCAACGTCGATCTGTTTACTGAACTTCGTTCTCTTGCTTACTTTATTGTTTGAGTTCGAGTTCCTCCAAAAATGTGCTCACCCATAAATATGAGTTACTGAGAGAAATCTTCCGAAAGTTATTAAAATATAGTTGTTTATCACCCTTTAAAAATGCATAACCAGTAATTGCACTCAACCTCAAAAATACCCCCCTCCCTTTCACTCTTCGAAGCCTGTTCGGTAATTACGGTTCTTAAATCTGGCAACGCTGATGAGCAGTATAACTTCACTGCCTCGATTAGATATCATGAAGAATTCCATTTTACTTTTTGGTTAGAGTTTTTCTTCTCTTCATTTGAAGCATTTTTGTTCGGTAGAGCTCGGCGCCCTTTGGGCTCTGGCGCCATCGTGCTCCGCACGACCTTGCACATAGGGACGGCGCGGCCCTGACTAGGAATTCTGAATGGTAGCTGCTGGCTACCAAAGTCACAAAAAATGGTAGCCATTTTGTTTTTTTAAAGTATGCACCCACCGCAAAAAGGAAATTACCTATTCGCTGTTAGTAATATTAATAATAAATTAAAAGATTATGATACTCTACAAAAATAGCATACAGAATTTCAGTGGATATATTTTTTAGTAAAAGATAAAGTCATACAATTAAAGAAAATAGTTTTCAAATTTTTTTTTTAACTT
Source organism: Uloborus diversus (assembly GCF_026930045.1). Taxonomy (NCBI): domain Eukaryota; kingdom Metazoa; phylum Arthropoda; class Arachnida; order Araneae; family Uloboridae; genus Uloborus; species Uloborus diversus. The sequence continues at coordinate 140,814,639 of NC_072737.1, forward strand.
AATACAAACATGCACAATTATACCTAAATGAAAGCAAATGTGAGGATCATACCGGCTTCATTAGGTATATTTATTAGTCAGAAATTTTTGTCCCCTGACATGGTTATTTCTCAGGGAGTTTGGACTTGTAAAAAGGTCGTAAGCGAAAAAACTAACTCTTGACTGAAAAGAAAGAAAACTCGTGATCATAAAAACGGATTTTTTAAATGCAAGTAAATGTAAAAATGTCAAGAATCGATTTTTTTACTTTAATTAAAAATATTCAGTCTGAAATGAAAGAAGGGAAAAAAAAGTATGAAAACAAGATAACGCTCACTAGAGATTCAATAGAAGGATTCAAGGAGAAAGTAATTTTTTTTTTCAAATTTCAAGAACATTTGTACTTTTAACTTATGTCCTACTATCTAGCCACTCTCTTTTCGGAAGAACACGAAACAAGAAACATTCTGCAATCCTGAGAAGCGAACAGCATAGTAACTACAACAGGATGTTCACACGATTTAACTTATAGCATCGTACTACATACGGCTCAAATAACTGAAGAGAAAATTTAAAAACTTTGGTGGCAACTTCAACCTTACAATCCAGATTTGGTTGCAAGTAATTATCAACCAGCCTGCTGAAATTACTTCTTAGTAGCAAGCTACACTGGCCTCAAAAAGTTAAGGTACACCTGGTTTTTTGCATCTAATTTGCAAATGAATGAATGCAGAAACAAAAAATTAGGAGGATATGTGCATTAAATAGTTTTTTAATTGAATGCGTCTTAGAAATTTGTATAAGTGTATTGCAAAAACGAATTATAACAACTTAATCATAGAAGAAATGTCCATTCTAGAAGAAAACAGAACATCACAGTGTTATGTAGTAAAATGTCATAGAGACAAACAAAATTGAGTTCTAATAAGGAATGTGTCCCCCCCCCCAGCCCAATTAAATTCATTGGTGGCATCGATTTTCTATGCTGTCTATTAAGTTGTTGGACACCAGAATAGGAAGGAAAGACCAGAAGCTGAGTAAGCCTTGTTCCAACTCATGTAACGACCTTGGAGGAGGATTTAAAGCAGCAACCTGTCTGCCGAAGTAGTTCCAAAGATGTTCTATGGGATTCAGATCTGGAGATTGAGCTGGCCATTTCATTCATTCCAAACCGTGGTCCTCAAGATACTCCTCAACAATCCAAGCTCGGTGAGCATTACCATCTATCAGAATGAAGTCATTACCAATAGTACCAGCATATGAGCGGACATATGGATCAAGGATCTCATCCCGATATCGCAAACCAGTCAGACTTCCCCATGGAACACATGCAGGTCAGTGTGACCACCGAGCGAGATCCCTGCCCACACACACAAACCATGTGATTCCACCATCTCTATAACTGTGCCTTTTAACAGTGTTGATTCGATGGTATCTAGTGCGCTGTTCTTTCCAGATCAGTAGACTCCCTGAATCAGTCTCCGATGTAAATCTGGACTCGTCTGTGAACAGCACAGAAGCCCATAGCTGCTGGGTCCAGGAAACGCTGCTGGGTCCAGGAAACATGTTCTCTTGCCCAGCCTAAGGGGATCGTTTGCTAAGGTTCGTTGAGCGGAAAACACGCAACTGGTTGTCTTGAGTAGAGACCTGCACTGTGAAGACGATTTTGCACCGTAGTAGCAGAGATTTTTCTTCCTGATGCTGCAAAGTCGTCCGCAGCAAGCTGCATCACAGAAATGGTTCTTCTCCTTCCCGCCGAAAGAACTAGAAAATGGTCTTCTACAGGGGTAGCTCGTGGTCGGCCTGGAACAGGTGTTCTGGACACAGAATCTTCTGATTGGTATCGATTCCAAAATCACTGAACAACACTACGAGTCACATTGAGACATCAGCTTCAGCCTGAGACAATCCCATTTTCATCCATCCAACTGCCCGCCACCTTAACGAATTGGGCAAACAACATCTGCGGAACATTTTTTAAACTATTGACTGCCAACAACAGTTGAAAATCAACACAACTTACGCACAAACGTATGAAAGCTTGAAATTTGCATATTTTTTTCTCACTCATAAAGTTTTTTTTCTAGAAAAAAGTGGCAGTTATTGGTTTTTTATAAATGGTTTTAAAGTTCGTTATTATCATTCATGCAATCTATGCATTTTATTGTTACTGCCATTTTTTAATGGTGAGCTTTAAAAAGCATCTTGTACCTTAATTTTTTGAGGCCAGTGTATTTGCAATTGAAGATGCCGGATATGTGGTACACTGATGGCTGAGACATTACACATGAAATTTTTATGCAGCAAATATAATTAGAAAACTCGAGGAATGACATATGAATGTATCAACGTAAATTGTAATGTTGAGAAATAAACACTATTTTCCAGTATGTGCAGGTACACTACAGCTCATTAATTTCAATACACTTGCCAAAAAGTGGAAAAGTATGCATATAGTGTATTTAATGTATGCATATAGTGAATTTAATGTATATGTTTTTTTCAATGATACTATTTTTTTGATAAAGTTGTAGGATTAATTTCAATCACTTTGTTGGGATTAGTAAATTAATTACTCTTTGAAAATGAAAAAATTTGAAAAATGCAACATTTAGGAGAAGGTGGAATAAAGCAATAAACGCATCAATTCTAATCTATGTGAATTCCAAATAACTGAAGCCATATTGCATATATCCAGAAGTGTACACTAATGATTAACACTTTAATATTTATTAAAATCTCCACCAGCTACGAGGGTGGGTAGAGCTTTGCAATAGTCCCGCATAGGGGATGTCAACTTCTAACTGCCTCACTAATTTCATGACTAATTTATCTTGGAAGTAGGTTTCTAAGAAGCAATTTTATTGAAAAATAATAATATGCCTTGCTGAGTAAGTAGAAAGTACAGAAATTCCGCCCACAAAAATTGGGAAAAATCATTTAATGGGATGAAGTCAGGGTTCGTACGGGTCATGGAAATCCTGGAAAGTCATGGAAAAAAAAATAAGCAAATTTCAGACCTGGAAAAGTCATGGAAAATTGAAATTTTCATTGAAAGTCATGGAAATTTATTTCAAGTCATGGAAAAATGTCCTGGATAAAGAGAAAGTAACAGTAACTAAAAGAGCATTACAAATCTTGAGTGATTTAACAGTGTAGCACATAAAAGCTATTAAAAGTGGAAAATTGAACGATCCAAAAATCAAATTTGAATTTTGAAATCTCATTGCATCTACTTCTGTCGCAGCTGCTTGCCATTTTTTGCGATGTGATTTTACTTCCTGGACATCACTTATTTTGAATTTTCTGTTATTTTCAACACTTCTTATGTTTCATATTATGTAGTAGCAAAATTTCACGTTCTTAGTTTTGACACACCCACTCAAAAAAAAAAAAAAAAGCAATTCAATTGCATGCGAGTTCGACTCCATCACTCGTAAGGACTTAATTATGAAATTTATCAGAATTTATCTTCATTTGCTGAATGTTTTAGAAAATAAAGATCTTAAGTCAGCCGATAGAATACAGAAAAAGAGGAATTCTAATGCTCTAAAACAGTAGTGCCCAACATACGGCACGCAAAACTAATCCATGCGACCCACTGCTACATTCAATGTCGGGAATTAAACGTGTTCTAGAATTTCTGAACCTATTAATTTATATGCATTTGAAAATATGCAAATTTGTAAACAAAACAAATATACTTTGGAATCAGAAGATTGATTCATTACTGAATGGTTTTTTCAAAAAAGATCTGGCTTAGAAACATAAAGAACTAAACTATGTGGCTTTACTTTAAAGAACCAAAATACTGTCAAGTTGCATGGATGCTTAAAGGCACTGTTGGACACTAAAAGGTAACTTTTGAAGCAAATTTATTGAAACTTAGTGATGTCTCATTCAACTTTTATCCCATTCAATATCATTCTGCCTGATTTTAAAAAAAATATTTGACTTTTTACGCATCATCATATTCACTTCACTGCATTTTTACTTTACTTAAATTTATATGATGAAGACAAATAAGAATAGTTTAGATTTTTAAGTGTGCACTTATATTTTTTTCCTATTATGAGTTAGTGCTTCAATGAGGCTGTGGCATTCATATAGACATTTTGCTAATGCTCATTTCCAAATATTACCAAGTTTGAGATTAAATAGTGCTATTCTCTTCGTGTAACGAGGTCATGAAAATTTTCATTGAAGTCATGAAAAAGTCTTGGAAAAGTCATGGAATTTTTTCATCCAAATAGAGTATGAACCCTGTGAAGTTAACAAGACAAAATGACGAGCATTCATATTTTTATCATTCAGACAAATTTAAACCAAGAAAAATGCCCTGAGGAAAGAAATAACATCATTTTTTCCCCTTCATCTTAGTAAAAGAAATGCAGTAATTTTCTGGAACTGTGTTGAAATGATTCGATCTGAGATGAATAAAATAATCTGACATTTTTTATTTTTTCTAATTAACAACATTACATAAAAAATAACAATTTAATGATTTCAATACATTTACAAAACATACAAATGAAAATATTCAGGCAGCATTACGGTCAATGCACTTTGACACATCTTTCAGCTTCAGCACCAAATCCTAGAAAGAAAAAATATTTTCTTGCAGAATAATGATGCAGTTCAATCTAGTAAAAATTGTTTAATATGAAGAATGAAATGTGTGAAAATCTTTTTAATGGTGGGTGAATGAGTGAGACTGGGTAAACAAATATATACATTTCTTTCAGATTATATTCTACTTTTAAAATTTTTAGTTAATTTTATACTTTGACAAATTTTAGTTTTCAGGAACCTTTTATTTGTATTTACTTATTTTTAAACATTTTAAGAAAGCTGCATGAAAATTATCAAGCACTTTAAACAATCAAAAGTTTATCAAAAATTTACAAGCAAAAATTAAACAAATTTCAGCTTTTGTTATGAAATAGTAATCAAATTGATGAATAATAGTGTACAAATTAGAGGAAATACATACAGACCGGCCAACCTAATGAAGTGAAAAAACAGGATATTAGGTCAGAGTTTCAAGGGAGAAAACAGAAGATTTAAAATGATGTTATTTGAGGGGGAAAGTATTTTTAGTTCAAAACACACTAATTTAAAAACACACACCTCAGAGTTCTAAAAGATTCCTATGAAAATAGCATGCAAATGAAAGAAGCTCATCAAACATTATTTTACTAAAAAAAAAAAACCTAATGCAATTTATATTTGTCATTAGCCCTGAGACACTTATGGCATCTTACAATAAGTTGGAAAAACAAGCTTTGATTTCAAAAGTAATTTTTCAGGTGAAGGAGGGGGGACCTAAAAGCAAAGGATGTCAAAAGTATTTTAGAATTTTGGGTCAATAGGCATTGCACTGCATATAATTCAGAAAATTATCAGAAAAAGGACTAACCAGAAATAGATGCAAAAAGATTGCAGCCCAATCACCTGCAATGTGCTGAAATTGCCTAAGTCTTTTTAGTATAATTTTTCAGTTTTAGAATGTTGCGAGACCAAAATTTTCGGCAATGTTGAAATTTTTCGGATCACAAATACCCCTGATTTCCCCCCCCCCAAGAACATATGATATATATACTGTACAAAACAGTGGTGCTATAGGGTCTTGGAAAGGTCGAGAAGCTATGGCAGTGCCCTTTAATCCGGATTAGAAAAACAATTTCCCTTTTACAAACAAAAATCCCAATAAATTACAATAAAATGATAAAATAAAAAATCTGAAGAAAAACTGGAGAAATTACTATTTAAATGTAAAACTGGGAGATATGTGAAAAAAAAAAAGAAACGGGAGAGTTGGCAGGTTTGTATTTAAAACGATTTAATAGATGTTCAGTAACTTACCGCCCCATAGCCAGGGCTAAGGCGCGGTGTATTTCATGTATTAATAGATGTGCTTTACTTTGTGTTCCAATAAAAATTATTCACTTGAATATCAAAAACAGACAAACCTGAAGTTGTTCCATTGAGCAAGAAAAAGTTATATCTTTCTCAGTATTTGTACAAGAATTCTAAAAAAAAAGGGTACTTGTTAGTTTATGTATTTATTCATTTATTGCAGTTGCATGAAAATTTTAACTAGTAATTATACATAAAAACAATTTAAATTATCTAGAATGCTTTTTTTTTTTTTTCAAGCTAATAAAATTGATAGAATTTCTTTATATACAACTATATTACAAGATTTCTCAAAAATATTGACAGAAGCATAACTTCAATTTCTAAAAATAAGTTTAAGGATCACATGAGATCAACTTTCAGGGTTGGTATAAAAACAGGTTTTTTTTTTTTTTTTTTTTTTAAGTTTCAAAAAAAAAGAAAAAAAAAACTGGGTTTTTGTGGTTTTTATTACTATTTGTAGTAAAAACAATTATATTTTAGGAAAATCATGAAGATTTTATGAGTTAATTGTTAAGGAATGCTTAATGTTTATATTTGTACCTAAGTTCTTTGTAATTAATTAAATAATTAAGAGTAAAATCTTGTCATTTCATTTCCTCATTTTTGGAGATTTCTATAGGAGAAGATTGTTTGAAAATCTTTAACTATTATAAAAAAATACAAAATGTAAATGGGTCTCGGTATAAATAATAAAGAAAATAATTTACTGTCCTAATTCTGACATTATTAATTACAAATAACCAAGGAATGGATTCTTGCAAATTAATTTCCACATAATCATAGCTATCTACTATAAATAAAAACAGTAAAATTAAAATCATCCATTCTTAACCATGGAAAGTATTTTGCAGTATTTACAAATTAATATAAGTCTGATGTACATTATACAACTTTAAAAATGAAAAGATCAACGCATATTTTGTTTAAAGATTTTTCAAAAAGTTACAAATCATGTAATTTATTTACCTAATGTATCAATGACAACAATTATAGAAAAAGGACAAGTAGGTTTTAAGAAAATCATTATGTTTTCCATTGTAGACATTGTTTCTCTTAGTTTAATACATGTAGGAATACAATTTCTTTTATCAAAGATAAAAAAAAAAAAAAAAATCCTTTTAATTATAAATCTCAGTACAAACTTAAATGAATTATACTCTTAACATATTTTAATAATGAAGATTCATAAACCATGTTTGTTAATCCATGTTTGTTGATTCTTTCACCATTCATACATGAGACATTTTTTATTATACTGGGATAAATAAAAGTTTTTTGAAAGGTGAAAATTTAGCATCAAATTTCTTTTATAAGAGCACATAGTTACAGTAATGTTTTCTGTTTTCATAATTTTACATTTTCTTTTCTTGCTCAAAATACATCGTCTATTGGGGATGCAAAACGTGTGTGCAGGAATAAGCACAATTTTATCCCGACTCTAAGTGTTATTGGATTTAAGTTTTTTTTTTTCTCTCTTGTCATTTGAATATTCTAGTGTTAAGATATTTTTACACTATGCATCCCTTCAATGGTACATACTCCATTCAATAAATCTTAACTAACCAAGCAAATTACGTAGTATATAAAGTTTGGTTGAAATATGCTTTTTGGACTATTTTGAAATACAAAAGACTGAAAAATAATGATAATTAAAAATAAAAGAGCTACTTTTTTCTATGTAATTTTAGAAAAGTTCAGTTGGTCTGCCTTATATTTATATAGCAAATAGGAAAGCTGCATAGATTTAAAAAATAATAATAATAAATAAAAACTATTTAGAAAACTTGCATTATCTTAAAAATATAAGTTTCTAAATTTATTAAATCTGTAATTTATCTATAAAGCTTTGCTAGTTACTTAGAATTAATTAGGTTTTACTCTTAGCAATAATGTAAAATTTATAAAAACATTCTTGGGGAAAAAAATGAAAATTTTCAAAAAAACCATTTAAAAAAAAAAAACCACTTGGTTTAAACCAAGGTTTAAACCAAACAACCCTGTCAACTTTTTAAAAAATATCTCTCATAATTGTCAGCTTTTGACAGAAAATAGGGACCACATCATGAAATTTTAAAATAAAGTAAGTAAAGTTTAAAGTAAATGCTCTTTTAATATCTTGAGAAACGAGCTGAGCATCACATTACTTCCTTTTATGCTAATTTAATGATAATAGTGCCTTAGACTTGGAGAAAAAAAAGAAACACTTTAAAAATTTTCACCCCAAGTTTGTTGAGAACCAAACATGGGCTGATTTATGGGGGGGGCAGAGGGGGGCAATGCCCTCCCCCCCAGTTTCGGGAAGACTTTACACAATAACAACACATCTTCCAAAAAAATTTTAAAAAATCATTTTTTTTTCTTTTTTGACTAGTTCAGAAGGGAGAAGGGAGAATTATTATATTTGGATTATTATTTGGATTTATTGAGGGGGGGGCATAGGGGGCGATGTCCCCCAGTTTTGGGAGGACTTAAAATAGTAAGAACACATCTTCCAAAATCTTAAAACAAAAAAATCATTATTATTTTTCTTTTTTGAATAGTTCAATGAAAATGAAGAGAATAGTGAATGTCCTTTTCTGATGGGAGGAAAAAAAAAAAGAACATTAAATACAAATAGTACAGCTGCCACTGGGGTGCTAAATATATGCCTATATTCACTATTTGGACTGAAAACCATTTGGGCAAGTATATAAATGAAAATATAGGCTTAATGATCTATGCATTCAGCTGCAACACTTATAATAATTGACAAATATTAAATTAGAACCTAAAACAAGGAAACCCCAGTCCCCCATTTGCGCTAACAGAATGATCTACTCGTTATGATTTGTTTTCTTTCTCAGAATGTTTATTTCAATTTGCGAGACTTCAAAACGAGATACAGTAGAAGACCGTTATAACGCACACCTTGGGACCAGACGTTTTGCGTTTCATAGATCAATTTCACAAATTTTGAAACTAATATCAGATATATCTATATATTAGCACTTCAGAATGAGTTTTATCTGCAATGAGTATTAAAGCACCAATATTACAATTAGTTATTCACAAATAAACGTGTTTCACAATCAAATATCCTGCACTTCTGCCAGCTTCATGGTTTGCATAACAGCTGCATTTTCAAGAGCCGTCTGGTATTTTCCAGTTACTATGAATACTAATTTTCAATTTAAAGCTTTGAAAATAAGATGGAAAGATGAAAAACTTTCAAAATTTAATTTGCCTAACAATTTTTATGTTTTGCAAAGCAAAACAGAGGGATTTTTAAACTTCAAAACCTATTGTTTACTTCTGAAAGTAATGCGGTTTATAGAGAATTGCGTTATACAGGTCGGCGTTATAACGGTCTTCTACTGTAATTTTGTGTTCTTACAGACAAAAGATTTTGAAGAACTTTCTGGAATTCACACCTTCAGATTGGTAAATTGTAAAAATCCTTTAACCGTGTAAACTGACAAGTTTTCGTAAAAATTACCAAAAATCTGCAGGTAAGAGTGAATTACATATAGGGCCAGATTTGCCTATAAGATAAATTAGCTATAGCTTCGGGCGACTGCTTTGAAGTGGGTCCGTAACTCGCAAAAAATGCATCATTCGCTTGTTCCTTAATTTGGAATTTGTTCCTTAAAAAATGAAAAGTGCTTGAAAAAACTAATTTAATTTTCAAGTGCTTGAAAACCTTCAATATTTGGGAACGTGTGGCTACAAACCTGAAATTTTAAAATTTCTAACAAATGGTAGGGGGAGGAATGCCAAAATATGTCAAATTCAGCTCCTTGCTACATCCCGCATCAAAAGTGTAAAAATCATGGTGCTTACTTTTTAACATATTACTTGAAATAAATTTTTTTGACTCATATGTTTCATATCTTGATATTTATTTAATCCCAAATGCAGTATTTTGAAAACTCTTTTGTATTGATTACTTTTATCTTGCTTCTACTGTATATTGTTAATCTGTTTAGCCCGCAAAAATGATGCAATACCTCTATTCCTTTTCATTTTCTGCACTGCTTATAATTAAAAACAAGGTTGTTGTAATGAGAGAAATCTATAGTTTATTTTTTCTTTTAAACTTAAAGTAGCTGTGTTTTTTTTTTTTTTACAAAGTTTGAATAATACTGTACAATTGTATAATCAAGAACTCAATTTCAGAGACTGGAAAGAGTGCAAATGACGTGCCTTAAATTATTAAATGTTCTAAAATCCTTGAAAACAATTGGCGCAGTATAACCTACTATGGCTCTTGTGCCAAAACACCCAATCTAACCAACCAAACCTTGAAAATAATTAGACAAGTCTTTGAAACTCCTAAGCAAAGTGTGCTTCAATTTTATTTCTTATCAAGTGTATAAATTATGAATTGTTCTAATAAGTAGTATGCTACTCTCATGTTAAATATTTTCTAAATCTGTATGGCGTTTCTTTTAAAGTATTAACATCACAAAGCACATTTAAACCGTAAAACTTAAAAAAAAAATGAATAAAATATTTGTCTTTTTTTTCTTGAGATTTTTGTCTATCCAATTAACCCTTATAAGGCTTCGAAATGTAGAATTTTATATCCATTTTACAAAATTTCCTCCGGGGGACAAACCTCCGGAACCCCTACATTAGGGAATATTCTATGTCCTACCTAAAAGTTAGCCCTGCATCACTCTCTTGATAGCAGTCACTTCTCTTAATGTCAATTCAAATAGGACAGCACGAAAACACATTAATGAAAACGACACACAAAAAAAAAAGTAAAGCATGGTCTTATACATCACAGGAAAACAGACCAAAACATCGGGGGAGGGGGGGATTTAAATGCCGCTCAAAAAAAAAATCCTGCCCCCCCCCCCAGGAACTCAGTCTTAAATCCGCCTATGGAACCAAAGCAAAAAAAAGGGGGGGGGGGTTATACCGATTAATTTTCCCAATATTGGCAATTTTAAATGTGATTCAATGGTTAACTCTCTAAATATCGCCAATAGTGGCCAAATTAAAAAAAAGATTCATAAAAAAAATCGCCAAGCTGGTGACAAAACTTGGCGACCAAAAACTTGGCGATATATCGCCAAGTGTTTGCCAAATTATAACACCACTTGAGTTTGCATTGAAATTAACAATGATTTCTCCCCAAAAAGGTGTAAAAGATTTCCTTTGAAACATCGGAATGCAACTATAAAGGGAGGTGCACAACTAGACCCCACTAGGAGTCTACCAACCAAATTTCAACTTTCTAGGACATACCGTTCTTGAGTTATGAGAGATACATACGCACATATGTATGGACATCACAAGAAAACTTGTTGTAATCAACTCCGGGATTGTCAAAATGGATATTTCGGGTGTCCATACGTTCTCAGGCATATATTCAGGCATCAGGGTCAAATTGAAATAAAAACACAATATTCATTCCGGGGCGAGCAAAAGGGAAATTAAGGCCGATCTTTGAGTGAAAATTTTTTCTGAGAACACAATATTTCCTGTACTATGTAAAAGGAAGTAAATGGCTAATTAATGAAAATTCACATAGCTATTTAAAGAAGATAAGCTCCCGAATGACTTTGGCTGTGACAAATATCTTTTCATCCATTTGCTCATTTTTCTGCATTGAGAAAGGGGTTCCTTGTAACCTTGAAACACATATTTGCAATACCTCATAGCGTTTGTGTAATTTTAAGATTACCATTTTGTTTCTAACATATCACACAAATGCAACCACAGACTACAATTCAGCTGCTTTGAAAATATTGTAACAGTGGATTGTGGTCCATTGCAGGCCTGGCTCTTGGGGTAAGCCACCCGTGTATCTCCCTACGACGGCAAATTTCATGATGGCAAAATATAAAAAGGCAAAAAATGAAGAAAAAAATGAAAAACTCAAATTTGTTTCTTGATTTCTTTTTTTTTTTGCAGCAATACGTGAGAGTATGCTCAATGAATTAAAAATATATCTATACATTATTTAGACCAGAGGGCAGCACTTTTCAACATTGCCTGGGGGGGGGGGGCAAAACTACTAGAGTCAGCTCTGGTCCATTGCCAGCTATAATACAATCGACTCTTTGTTTAACGACTTTTAAGAAACCACAAAATACCCTCCTTAAGTAAAATGCTTTCTTAAATAATGTTTTTAAAACTACAGTGGAGCATCCAGGACTGTTAAAAGCAGTCTTTAAATTGAGAAAATCATTAACTAGAGTGTCCTTAAACAGACAGCCAACTGTACTAACAAAGACAGAAAATATTGAAAATGTAGTAGTAAATTTATTTTTCTTTCACCCTAAAAAGGATTTACCCTAAGTTATGGATGCACCGATAAGCAATTGGTTGATTACCGTTTGATTGGCTGATGGCGATTAAACAGCTCCAGATTTATTATAGTGATTTTTAATATACTACAATTTTTCCATCATTTTTTTAAAAAATTTTAATTCACTATTCTGGCTTTCAGAATTAGTAAATAGTTTATTTCTTTTAGCAACTATTTATTTTTCCTCCATTCTCATGATTTTTCTTTAAAATGTTTCCAAATTTTATTCAAGTTCTGGTAATATTTTTATTATTATAATTGTTGATAAAATTATATTATGCTAGTAACTAGACATGCAAACAATAATATGTTCATGGACCGTTGTCTATTGACCCTTTTAGTTTAGCATTGATTTTTTAACGAGCCATTTAATGGCTCGTTAAAAAATCAAAGTCAATTAACCAAGGCCTTTTATCTTTATGGGAATTATAAGGCAATCTTAAATCAGGATGCTAAAGGTAAAGTGAAAAAAAGTACTGACACCTAAGATTTGTGTAACATTGTATGGATGATAGGTGTGCAGATCAATCAAAAATAGAGAAATTAAATTAAAAAAATTGATCTTGTTTCAAGTGTTCACAAAATTCAAATAAAAAACTGAAACATATTTAAATCGGGAGAACTACAGCAGGTCCTGAATATCCCCAGCCACTAAAAAACCTTCTATTTTCGAGTGTGCAAGTCGACTGGCATGAGCGTGAACTGTAATAGCTAAAATTTTAAATGTTGGCGAACTTAGAAACTTGTAATAATCTCATTTTTTTAAACAAAATATAGCTCTCATTGTTTACTGAATATAGCGGAGAAATGAAAAATTATTAGTGTATTTTGAAAAGTCATAGGAAAAATTTTAATGGCACACCACATTCAAAACTACAGGACGACTAAATACAAAGAAAAATCAGAGATGAAATTGAACCTACCCATGTTTTCAGTGTGATAAGGTAGTTCAGTTCACATATCTTTTCACAATTGTTAGACTGAAATATGGAAAAATATGATGTATACATAATATACACATTCTTCAACTAAAATGACTAAAAACTCTTTAAAAACAAAAAACAATTTTTTACAATTTGAAATATTTCGCCAAAAAAGCAAAAAACACAATAAATTACATTAACAGTAGCTTAAAAATGTAAACAAATGATCATGCAACTCTATTGTTTGTAGCCAAAGGCGCCAAGCCACCACGTTACTGTAATCCAGTCGATCAGTGAGCGAAGTCAACTCTGACCGATTAGCAGTCCGATCTTTTGAACGAAAACATTTAAAACTTCATATGTTGCCTAATTTGTTCTTTCCACCAAAGATAAAGATCTTCCAGACATACTTCGATGATTGGGAATCTGGCGATCTTTTTTCATTGGCGTCAATTTTTGGCTCCATTGCGCAAGAGGTATTTTTTGTTGCAAAGCTAAAGAAAGAGAATGGAAACATTTATTTACATAGGGCTACTATAAATCAGCAGGGTTATCAAAATAAAGTTTATTAACGCCAAAAATGAGAGGACCACGACAGATTCCCAAGTATCGAAATATCCTCGAACTTCCACTGCACTGATCTTTTGTGTACAGAACTACTCCGTTGTAATTTATCTGGACAAAAATAAAATTTGTTTCGTCTTTAAATTCCGTCATCTTTTCCTTTAATAATATACTGATTAGTTTGATAATCCTTAAAGTATTCTTGACATTGGTGTCAAAACTCAGAAGCGGAGAAACAAATGTTGCTAGGTACTTTCTGTTCATTTGGTTAGGAAAACCAGAAGCACCGATCCGGTCGCATGGTTCAACTAAAACGACAGAACACACGTTTTGTGTGAACCTTCCAGTACTTTACTTTAAAATATATCACGGGCCTTAAAATCGTTGCTTTCAAGAGAAATAAAGGCTTCACTCTCCCTCTCTATGTTTTACCTATTTTCAATTGACATATCACAGTACAAAATTACATTACAAAAAGCAGAGCTGGCGCTCTTATTGTCCTTTGGCACCGGGTTAAAAATATTTATTTCAGTTCTCACTCAACAATAGGTTAAAACAAATATTAATCATTTGGGAGATATAACCATCAAATGTTTAATTAAATAATTAACAAAAATGTTTCCCATTCGATCCATCGCACTTCGAAACCATGCTTGCCACAACATAATTACACACAAAAAATTTGATCAAAATGGGTCCAGCCGTTTAATAACCTTATGGTGACAAACATCTGCAAAGAAGATTTTTATACATTAAGATAATAATAATAATAATAACAATAAAATTTGAAAAAAAAAATTGCAGCACATTTTGCATTTTTTTCAATAGTTTGCAATTAAATAAAACGTCCAGTTCTGCTTTGATTTTGGAAACTTGGGCATTTAAGGATCCTGTTTACTTCCATCTTGTGAATGACCAAAATTTGCGACTACATTTCACACGTAGCTCAACAGACTTTCCGATCAAAGAAACAACTTTCACCGATTGACCCTCCCATTTTCAGGCTTGTGCTTCCAAAGCAGTAAATTGTCATCTTCCCAGTTGAGTGTGTGCATTAATTCCTGTTCACCTGAGAATTTTTTTTTCTTTTGAACTATGGAGAGTCAAAAATGACGGCTGGGAAAGTTTTTTAGGGTCGGCACTTTTTTTTATTGCTAGCATCATTTTGTCTCAAAATTTTTACAATATTTTTTAGAAAACATCAATAAAAATGAAGATTAGATCTCATAGAACAAAATTCCTTGGGAAAAAATTGGAAAAAAAAATTTGGGGGGCAAATTCCGAAAATTCCCTGATTTTTCCCTCACATTTTTACCTGTCTCATTTTCCCTGACATTTCCAGGTTTTCCCGCAGTGTACGAACCCTGTAAAAGCAAAAACTGAAAATTTTAAGCACAGTTTTACAGTCATATTCGGCCCTCTTAAAAATTCTGAGGGTAAGCTCAAGCTTCCCGAGCCTTTTGAGTAATCAGGCCCTGCTTCCCTCAGATCAGACAACAGGCAAGTGAGGAGCAACACTGATCCAATGGAGGTGCTTGTGGAGGCAGCCGTGGCCAGATTAAATTTGGAACATAGCAACAGCTTTGTGATAAATTTGTTTTCTAACCTGTACAAACTCTTGAATTTATAGAATTATATTATTCATTAATATTATCAAGTATATATTGTCACCTCTGAGCAACAGTAAGACATTTAATCCCAGGAATAGCAGTAAGATTACTGTTCCTTTAAAGCAATGATATTATCTTTGATACATTATTCTATCACTTATTGCTCATGTCATAAATTTAATGAGTTTTAGTGGTGGTATTTTATTTTATTCTCTCATTTTGTTTTCATATTCTATAAGCCAAATTTTAGATGACTTGTATTTTTTTCGCATTCCCTGCAACTTTGACTTATTGAAGTTTCACTGTATTTGAAATCGATTGATTCATAGAAAATTCCATTCATGTTTGATATGATTCAAAACTATAAAAGAAATTAATTGAAGTGATAAAAGAATGTTTATAAACAAATATTGTAAATAGAAATTTTTAAAGTTGAAATTAACTCCAAATAATTTCTGTTGAAAGCTGCATGCATTTGAAACTTGTTAATCTAATTCTGTATGAAGCTTAGCTTTTCCTATTACCTGATTACCTCTATTCAAAGACCACATCTCTAATAGATCAATTTTTTAGGACCGGTAAGTGATATCTTTAGGGATATTTCACTATATTTATATTTGCATTTCGAACAAACATGCAAAATAAAGTGTTCAATTGCTGTCAGAAAAATATTTAGTGCTATCTTTCCTTACTATGCTGCAGCTTTGTCAAAAAGAGGAATTTAAATAATTTTAGTCCAAAATATCTAAAATCATCAAAAAAAAAATTAAGTACCTTAATTACATAATCTTGTCGCCATTTTACATCAATAATACGATCATGACTCCTCCCGACTCTGAAATTTAGAAAGAAATGTTATTACAGTACTTTTGAAATGAATATATATATATATGTATATATATATATATATATATATATATATATATATATATATATATATATATATATATATATATATATATATATATATATATATATATATATATATATATATATATGGGTTTGGCAAGTTCTTCGAAAGCAGAAAAAAACAGTTGGAAGAAATATAAATGTCTTCCAAGTGGGAAAAACTTGAAGAATTTATCATATAAATTGCGATTTCATAAGATAAAGTAAAAGTATTTTTGAAATTAAGCTTATGTACATACAAAGGCGTTCCCCCTACCCCCTCCCTCCAAAAAGACCTATTTTTTAAAAGTTTTTTGATAAAACAAGTCTTATCTTTTATAATGATATCCATTACAATACAATTAATACATTTGTCCCATCAATGATGTAAGTTTTCAAAACGTATCCATCCCAGTTCCATAAAAAAGTGGGAAAGAAAAATATTACTAACTATTTCGTTGACTCATAGAAGCTCTAAGTATTGTTGAGACTTCTTTTTTTAAAAAACTTCAAACACACTACATTTTATGCCCTTGTACATTTTTTTTTCAATGAAGATGACAAGCATTTATATGTTGTATCTGGAATCATTCCAAAGAACAATTTCCAAAGAACAACAAAGAACAACAAACCAAGATCTAAAACATATGAGTAAAGAACAATTACTTGTTTATATCTAATTTAAAATTACGAAATTTGACACATTAGTATAGCCAAAATGCATCAAAAGTGATAATTGTCAGCAAACAACTAATTAAACATAATTCACATGGTATATGTCATCTAACTAAAGCAGAAATTTTGTTCCGACTGTTTGGCTTGGTGCCTTAAGCACATGCCTTTTCACTTAAAGGTTACGGTAAATAGAGCTCTACTTATAACTGAGGATTGAAAAAATCTTACCATTTTGAAAGACTTCAACCAGATTATCAGTAGCCATGACAAGAATCATAAGATGCACGAGACACATCTATGCTGATAGAATACTCTCATCGAGGGCCAATCATTGTACTTGTAACTACATTCCATATTGAAAAGTTTCATTAACAAATTTATAAATACAATCGTGAAGACCAGCAACAGGCTCTGGACCAAGCTATGCTGCTCCTAGTCAATTTATTAGCTACCAGTGAGGATCAATGACCCTCTTAGAGCTATCTACTCCCTTGCTCATTACAGCCTATTCTGGTAAACTGTACAAAGTGCCTACAACACTACTGAAGAAGTAATTTTTGCTCATATCCAGATTAGCTTGGGATTTGAAAAACTTAAAACAATGGCACCTGGTTTTAGCATCTGTGATGAAATTTAGCTTATATATGTCCTTCATTTATAAATGCCCTCCATTATAAATTTCCTTAATTTTAATAAACTTAAATAGTTGGATTACATCCTCTCTTACTCTCCTATGCTCATGACTATATATACTAAGCATTTTAAGCCTGGAATCATAATCCAAATTAGAAAGTTCATTTGCTAACCCTGTAGCCCTTCTTTGAACCCTTTCCCAATAAATTGATATTTTTCTCAAGATAAGGAGACCAAAACTGAACAGCATACTCCAACTACACCACAGATCATCCTGAAAGTTTGTGGTACAGAAGAAATTCAAGAAGTTACAGAATGTTTTGCAATTTATAAAAATAAGCAGATAAAATGTCCAATATATTCAATGCTTACAAACTCAGTTGAAGTTGAATCATATCCTTCTTTTCCTAAAAGAGAGAAATAAAAGTTAAAATATGAAAAAACTGGTTTTTATGAAATTTTTAAAACAAAAGTTAGTTTAGAATATTCACTTGATATTTAGATAACAAAGCAGAGATACGACTTGTGTCCATACCACATTCTTCAAGAGTAGCACTATGTTATGAAAAAGAAACAAAATTCATTGAGTCACATCAATGTCAAAAGTAAATTTATTTATTACCATACTGTGCTTCTATAAATTAATTCATAAAAGCATATTGAATTCAGATTTTTCAAAAAAAAAAAAAAGTAGCACTGAAATTCACTTTTAATACTCAAATCAGACTTTTCTTTCTTTCTTTCTTACTTTTTACTTTGTTTGAAGAACTGGATACATTTTTGTTGCAGAATATCTATATGGAAGATCTTGTGATGCAGATATAACATGTTCAGTAAATTCAGTTAGTGGATGAAAGCATTTAGCTTCAAACATTTCAATTTGCTTAAAACAGAGCTTATTTTTAATTGGTTTAAAGAACACACACATTATTAACATCTACCAGATTTTTTCTGACAGAACACCAAGTATCAAATATATGTTTTAAAACTAAATTTGAAAATGTTTAGTAAAATGCAAACTTACAATTTCACATAGCCTCTAAGCAAAAATTCAAAAGATTTTCAAAAAAGAAAAATACAGAAAATTTCACATGACATTGTTTTGAAAGAATAAAATGAAATTAGCATTTAACTAACAAGCTAACTAAAAGGGCATAGTACTTATTACCATTAAAATGTCTTTTTTAAACATTAAGTTTTGATTAATCAGGGGTGATCACCAAGGGGCACCCCTGCCCCATGGGGCAGACTGCACCATTGAAATTTTTAGGGAGGGTATTTGGAAGGGTAATTTATAAGTTGGGGAACTCTAGATTTTTTTTGGGGGTCTTTGCAATATTTTGGGGTGTGTGCCCCTGCTCTTAGGCAGGATGGGTACTCCTGGATTAATTATAGTAATCATAAAAAAATTTTCTTGTTTATATAATATATGCATTTCTAGAAAACATCTGAATAAATCTTGAAAAATTAGTCTGACACAAAAAAATCCTTAGATAATTTCTCCATAAAGAAGTTGTAATGATTTTAAATATTTTGCTTGTTGCAAATTCGGTGCTACTTCAAACTTTCTTTAAATGACAACACAGTTCTTGAGAAAACACAGGAGATTAATTTACAACTATGTACAAGAAATATCATTAACAACTGTTTAATGAGCCATAGCAATTAGGCAAATATCAATTAACACCGTAAACTGAACGGTAACACATGTATTTACATGAAAATACACAAAAGCACAGCGCCAAGGCTAATACACTTTCCAGCGCAACGGCTGAAAAGGAGACTCCACAGTTAGAAAACAAACTGACTCTTCCTCTCATTCACAAGATGTCCGGCGTTTCATACTCAGCAAAGAACTATCCAGAAATTGATACAACATTCTATCAATCTCTCATATTTTCTTTTTATTCCATTCACAAATCTAATCCGGGGATCAAATACTTCATACGAATGTGGGGGGTTTTATATTCATTACAAGAAACAATTTACAGGTTAAGTTATTACGATAATTTAAGATGAAAATTAATGGAATAAACACCAAAATTAGCCAGATTACAACAAATTAATCATAAAAACAATAACTATTTACAAAATTTGTAACATTCATCCCTACTGGGGATTGTACTGCCTCCGTTCATCAAATAATAGCAAAAACAGACTTTGCCGTAACCTCCAGAACAGAATCATTAATTCCCAGAACCTTTGAAGAAAATAAGTTTTCAATTTGGCCTCATTGAAAATCTTAGCTTAAGCAAGGAGTGCTGGTAGCATCTACGCTTGTGGATCTTTCTAAGGATGTAATTCCTGTGAGAGTCGCCAACATGAGTGAAAGACCAAAGAATATTCGGAAAAGTGAAGTGTTGGCAACTTGTACACCAGTAAACTGCATCATTAGGAGGATCAATTCCATCGAGACTGTGTCTTCTGAGTCCCTGACATCGAAGTTAATAGGGTGTGCGCCATTATCAAAAGATCAAAGAACTGCTGAGGAACAATTGGTGGACGACTTCAAGCATCTGTTTTCATCTATATCCGAGGAAGTCTGCCGTACTAATTTAATGCAGCATAGGAACGACACTGGAGAACATCCCCCCATTAAGCAGCATCCAAGACGACTACCGTTCGCCAAGAAGGAAGAGGTAGAGACCCTCCTGAAAGAGATGCAAGAGAATGACGTCATCAAACCTTAGTCCAATCTTTGGGCCTTTCCCATTGTCTTGGTCTGAAAGAAAGATGGCTCCACTAGATTTTGTGTCGATTACCAGCCCCTGAATGACATCACCAAGATAGAGTTACCCGGATCGATGACACTTTGGACACCCTGTCTGGACACAGGGCCGCGCTGTCCCTATGTGCAAGGTCGTGAGCCAGATTTTTCACAAAAAACCGACCCTGTAAAAAATCCTGGAGAGATCCCTGCGAATGTTAAGGGGTTGTATATTCATTACAAGAAACAATTTACAGGTTAAGTTACTACAATAATTTCAGATGAAAATTAATGGAACAAATACCAAAATTATAACAAATTAATTATAAAAACAATTACTCCTTACAAAATTTGTAACACACTTATAACATTTAAAACCTCATAACATAAGCATTTAATTAACATTAAGTTTGAACTGATATCAGAGGTGCAGGGAGGGGTTGGGTTTGTAATTGTTCCAGTACCAGAACAGCAATGAAAAATAGTTTAATTCAGAGTTGTGACCGATGTTTTGTGAAAGGGAAATTTATTTTTCCAGAAAAAAAGAACTGAAACGGTGTTCTGGTGCATTCTAGCACCAAATCCAGTGCATGATGACAATATATATTGATTTGTGAGTTGTATTATAACCAAAAACTTGCTCCAGGCTGACATGAATGCATGAAACTGATTTCTGATGATATTGTAAAAGACAGTCGCAGACTCATGCTTATTTTTTTATGATTACATGAGTGTATATGACGAACTATATCAATCTTTCCACTTTGTCCAATATTGAATTTGCAAAGCCATACTTCGCACTATGCAAGTGAATTAATTTAGAGCATCTTCATATTTACTACTACATCCACAGGATTGCATACACTTGGAAGTTTACCAAAAACATTTATGATTTGTATGGATGTAAATAGTTATAGGAGAGCTCCTTGATCTTCAATGGGGATAGATAAAATGGTTTAGGACCAGCCAAGGTTCCCTTTTTTGTCACTTTTTTAATAGTATTTAATATACACACTCAAAATGCAAGAAAATTAAGAATCTTCATAGGAAAAAATAAAAATGGTGGATAAAAAGAAAATTTCTCAAAATAAGTTTTATTTACCTAATGGATGGTCCATTTGCATCATTCTTGGCTGCTTCTAAGACAAAACTTAATAATGCACTGTGAGTAGTTTTGTGATCAGGATCTACAATTTGCTTTTCACTTTCTAAGGGAAAATAAGAAAAATTTTAAATTCATGAAAAACTTTTAACAAATTAAGTACAGTAGACTCCCGATTATCAGGAATAATGTGGCAGATTGGCAGTCCGGATAACAAAAAATCCCAACAGGACGAAGCTTCATCTTCTAACTCCATCCTGTACTTAATTTAAAGCACATGCACATTACATATTTTAGATAAATAACAAAAGCAGAAGTAGTATTTTTTTTATTTAATAGATACATATTCAGTTTTCATTTTGAGACTAAGAACTTGATGGAAGACTGTTTTTGCTTTCCAGTCCTTTTACGAAAAGCAATGTCTCTCCACTTACGCAAGCAGATTATTTCAGCTGGAGTTACTTCCTCTTGCAGACTTATATACTCAAGAGCTGCCTCAATACTTTTAAATCCTTCTGAGTGTGGGATGAGATTTCCAGTGATCTCCTTCTCCTCCTCTTCTCCTGGTGTTTCTTCTTGCATGACCATTTCTACGATGTCATTGTCTGTCATTTCATGAGCTTCGTCACATGTGTTTTATTGTCAAGGATTAACAAAGCTTTTCTCAGCAAACTATTGTCTTTCGATAGTCAGTACAAATTCATTGTGAAACCAAGTCTTAAAGATGGCTGAATTCATCCACACTCTTTTGATGTATGTAATGTAAAGGCAGCGATTCCTGACTTTTAAGTTTTTTAAAAGCTCTAGGTTTTCTTGCCTTTCCTATCAAAGTCAATCTAAGTTTATGATTACCAGTTGCATTACTGCAAGTCAGGATGGTGACTCTTTTCTTAATTTTCTTTTATCCTGGAGCAGTTGCTTCTTTTTTTGATGCAAGCACTTCTGTTTGGCAACATTTTATAATTTAGGCCCGTTTTATCGCAATTGTAGAGAGCGCAGAAACCTTCTCCTTTAGCATAAATTTAGAAATATCGTTTTTGAACTCAGTTACAGCCTCTTCATCTGATGATAAAACTTCTCCACATATCCTAATCTGGCGAATACCAAATTGTTTCTTCCAATGATACAGCCATCTGTCACTAGCAGTATATTCTGATTCCATTCCTTCTAATTGTCACGAAAATTGTAGCGCTTTTTCTTTCAATATCGGCCTAGTCACATGCAAACTATTTCCTCTCATGTGTTCTGTCCATAAAAATAAAGCTTCATCAATCTTTTTGTGCCTACCTGTTAACATAGTTTTTCTTTATTTTATTCCATTCCTACTGCCTAGGCCAGCACACCACTTATCGATTTCAGCACGATCTTTTTTCAAAGGTGTCCATGATACAGCTTCTAACTAATGTACCACCTGTGTTATTGGGGTATCAAGATGCACGGAGGTTGCGGGCAGGGGAAAGAAAAAGCAAAACATTTTAGTATTCTTTAATTTTCACATGCACTTCCATGACCAGTTTTACAAATGACCAATTTCAGACATTCTTTACTAGGCTGGATAGTACGGAGTCCGGATAGTCGTGAGCCGGATAATCAGGAATCTACTGTACATTGTTTTACAAGGTTTATCATAGACTCAATGTATTACACTTTACACACTATATAACATTATAAAATCTAAGAAAAAAAAGGAGAGGCACAAGAAGAAAGAGCTGTTTGATATAGACAAAAATTTATCTTTATGATGCACATCAGGCAGAAAACTGACTTTGGTGCCTAAATCCAGAAAAGCACTACTAATAGCAAAAAAAAAAAAAAAATAGAAACCATGTGTAGGAGTCAAGAGTAGTTCAGGAAAGCTCTCCGTCAGATATGAAAGTTTAAATGTTTAGTTATTTGCCAGTAGCAGAAGATACTTTTAGTTAGTAGTCACTCCCCATTTTTTCTTAAGTATTTGACAGTCTCCGAGTCTAAAGTTTTTCTTTTTGCAAAGAAAAAAAAAGGAAAAAACCTCACCAATCTGTTTTAAAAAAAGTTTTACACTTTTTATGGTCCAAAAACACAAGTTTTTTTTTTTTTGCAGAAAAGGTGTTGGGGAGGTGGGGGGTGCGGGGGAATAAAACGTTGCCGTCACTAATTTCCAAGGAATAGTTCAAAAAAGGTTAAGAAACGCTGGCTTAAACTGTAAAATGCATGGAAAAATTCGTTTTGAACCCCAAACGAGCCCTAAACTTGTCCTTAGACCCTTTCTGATAATGATCTGCTTCCAAACCCAGAAGCTGAATCCACCTTTGACAACAGGGGTGTCTTCGTAAATTCTCCAATGCTGGAACATTAATGAGAAATAATTGAACCCTTAGTCATGACCAGTTTTATGTGTAAGAGGAACTTTTTTATTCATAATTTGTGGCAGAATGGGAGTGGCGTTCCCCGCACCAATTCACCCTAGCTACATGTTCTCTCACACTTGATGTTATCTGTGAGCATTGTTCATGGGCCCGTAGGCGAGGCATACTTACAGTACACTAAGTACAAGGAGTGAGATTCACTAACAACTCAAATTGTTCAATTTGCATAAAGCACTACTCGGAGCGGGGCCCCTTTATTTTACTTATTTATTATTTTTTAGTGTGTATTAAAAAAAATAAACACTTTAAAATCCTATGAAAAATATTTTTACCTTTTAGTGGAGATTTCCCGCAAGCTACTTCAAATACATCATTCAAAATGAAGTCAAACAAATTATCAGAAAGTACTGAGTTATCAGCAGCAATGGAAATTCCAGCAAGGATATTTCTACTTATTTCCATTGCAGTATTTACGGGGCATTTGTAGAAACGAAAATATCTCGATATTTGTTTCTTTGTTGAGTAATACTTGAGGTTTTTATTATTTTTAGTGCTTATCTCGATTTTACACCGGTCACCACCGATGTAAACAAACCAGCTAACTTATTAGTTCACTTCAGTTATCATTGTAATAGCTTATGTTTCGATTTCAGATGAAATTTTGCAAGAACGCAGTACAAAAAAGTTATAGAAGACAATTTTTATCTAAAAATTTAATTTATGGCAAGTTACTTTGCTGTAGCTATTGTAAAGAATAAATTTCTAATCCAATTTAAATGACTGTTTTAACTTTAACCACGAAATACAGCAAAATGATAAATTTTTGTGATTTTCATTTATGCTTTCTATTCATATCAGATTACTAATAAGTAGTTAAAAGTTGCTTCATAAACCTCAATACTGAATGGCGTAATTTGACTAAAATATCAAGAGTAATTTTGCTTAAGTTGCTGATAGGTTTGTTTTGATTCGTACATTCAAATAATTAGCTCATATTTTAAAAACGTTTGTTGATTTGTACAAACATAAGCATACAGTGTATGTTTATAGCATATGTTTATCAACATACATTATTTTTAAATATTTTGAATAATGCAAGTGACCCGTGGCAAAATAGTGAAACTTTCCATTGGATAAGCTTTTGAGAGATTTGTTCCTTATAGTATGTCAAAGTATAAACCTGTTTGAATTAACTTTTTTGGGTTTTCTGATTTCTAAAGAGGATTTTCACACTCGAATTTGTTTTTAAAAAATACATATTTTTTATTTTCTTCTTATGTGCAATAAAAAAATTTTTAGGTCTTTCAACTCAAAAATTATGTGCTTTAGCAGTGGCGGCCCTAGCTCTTGAAAGGCCCTGGGCTATTTATTTTTTGCAGGCACCCACTTTTTAAAAGAAAAATAGCAATGAAATTGTAACTTATTACATAAATTATATGTTTTTTGATATTAAAAGGAAATATTCGTATTCATAACCAAAATGAACACACCATATGAGATCCTCATGTGCTCAGAACAGGTCCGAATATAGGTACCCGCAATGCAGGGGAGGGGGGGGGGCATGGGAACTAAAGGGCCTGCAGACCTTAGTGGCATAGATATTCAGTAAACATTCAGGAGCCCTGCTGAATTTTCACAGGGGGACACAAAAATTATAGATCCGGGCTTGGTTTAGAGTTATTTTTGCTTTTTGAATGACTAAGAGGATTAAGTGTGAGTAAAATGCATTGAAGAGTAAAAACTTCTTCAATGCATAATTCAGTGGTGTGCTACATTTTCAGTGTCAGGGTAACCTCAGCACCTAAGAGAGATTTATTACCTCCGGCTGTTGTACGGCTATTCCAGATTGATGATACCAATGTCTGCAGTCTCTGGATGTCGTAATGTAGTGAGGTGTTTGGTATTTGTCTTGTAGCTTTGACTGTGAAATGTTAATTGTGTTTTGGTCATTATAGTGCAAACCTTTATTTATTTACTTATTTTTCATTTTATATAGATCTGATTTAAAGATGATGTTAGGAGGGACACCAAGTGAAGTGAATCCAAATAGTTCTTGGTTGAATGGCAGAGGAATGTGGCTTACATATACAATTGCTGTTCTATTGTTGCATTTAATATTACTTAGCTTTCCATTCTTTAGTGTTGCTTGGGTTTGGACTCTCACCAACGTTAGCCATAACACTGTAAGTTTATTTAAGTTGTACTCTTTATCTGCTAATAAAATAGAACCTATGATGCTGTACAATTCTGAAATTTGAATTTAAAAAATTACTTTTCATCAGTTTTAATTAATCTTATTTTAGTGTAGGAATAAATAAATGTCTTGAATTTTTATGATGAGCTGAGAAAGCCAAGTGTTATGCTGATTATTGTTACAAAATATTTAATTTACTTTTTCTCCCCCACGGGCTTGAGGTTTTTTTCCGTTTTTCAGATTAACTGTATAAGGTTGAAGATTAATTGGTGGTTTACATTTGATATATTTACTTTTAATATTGGTGGGTTACTATTAATGAAAAAGGAATACTTTTGAGGTCATTAGTCCCTATTTCCAGTTTAAGTTTGTATTTAATTGCTTGAAAATTTTTTGGAGGTCCTTTTTCCCCCTACCAAATAAATGTTTGTATGTGGCGACTGCAAGTTTTGTTTATTTATTTGTTTTTTGAAAACACACCTTGTGATACGATTTTTTCTAACATAAATTAGTTATTTCATTGTAACCTGAATTGGTAAATGATATGGATGTCTAACAGGTCACATTTCTTAGTTATAGCATCACAATAACATTTTCATTCACCCTCATTTATATTGCGATAAACATCATTTAATTTCATATTTATTTCAATAATCTTTACTAATAATAAAGCTGAAAGTCTGGATATCTATCAGGATTTCTGGATGTCTGTGATGCGCATGGTGCCTAGACCTTTCGGCCGATTTTCATGAAATTTGGCACAAAATTTTGTAGCATGGGAGTATGCATTTCAAAGCGATTTTCCAAAAATTCGATTTTGTTCTTTTTTATTCCAATTTTAAGAACATTTACCTGAACAAATTATTATAACATGGACGAGCAAAATTATCATAATGTGGACTAGCAAATCACTATAACGTGGACGATCAAACCACCATAACATGGGCCAGAAAATTCATCATCCATTATTTGCAAATATACAGGCAAACCAAATGATCTTTTAATTTTCAACTACAGGTAAAGCCGTGCAGGTACCTCTAGTTAGAAGCATAAACAGTTATTTAGTATAGACTAAAAAATATCATCTGCAACCGTTATTGTTTAGTAGAATATTTTGTTTTAATGTTTTTGTTGCATATATGAAACTTGGTGTGAAGAAAAGTTTTGTCAAAGCTATGGATGAAAATGGCAAAAGATTTTTGTGCATGAAAAGTATTTTTTTCCCCAATGATGCTAAATTAAAAGAAAGAAGGCTTTTTTCACCCACAAATAAGAAAACTTATGACAAACAATGACCTTGATGAAAAACTCGCCTAAAAAGAACTAGCTGCATGGTTGTCTCCAAAAGGAGGTAACTAGAGGATTTTTAGTCAATCATAAAACTGAAAATGCCAAGTTTTTCATGAAAAATTTGTTGAAAAAATGTGAGACGATGATGTGCTAAACTTTGTTCAAAATTCTCATTTTGATTTTTCCCTTCTAATCTTGCAATGTTGAGTGAAAAGCAGGGATAGGAGTTGTCCTAAAAATCCTAAAATTTCAAGTTTATCCTAAATTTCCTAAAATTTTCATTATTTATTCCTTACTTACGCAGAAAAATAAAATTCAACATAAAAATGAAACTTTTCATGATGCTATTGCCTATATTTTAGGATAAAATAAGTTTTGTAGACCCTAAGAAATTTTCTCTAAAAAAGGAACAGAGAAAAACCTATGCTGCTGCGGATTTTTTTTCTGGAGAAGGAGGTAGGGGGTGCCTAAACACATGCTCAATATAAAGCTATTTGTTTTATCTGTACTTTGTCTTGCAATCATTCCTCTTCTGCAAAAAAATATATAACAATAAAATAAGAAGGAAAATAAAAATCGCTGTACAGCAAATTTTACAGAAAAGAGTTAGGGGAAAGGAATATGATCTGATGCTTTTGATTTTTTCCCCTTTGAAAAGAAATGAAAAGTTTATATGAACCCGGTGGGGGGAGGGGGTAAGAGGTATCAGAGCTAATTGAAATAAAATAAATACACTGTGTTAAGTTTGAACCCAAATATAAACACTTGGTTCAGAAAATTTATTTAGAGCAAAATTTAAATGATTTGTCCCCAGGTAAAAAGTAATATTTATTTTTATATTGCTTATCTTGTGTGTGGTTTGAGAATTAGTTTGTTCTTACAGTTCAAAGAGTCAGTCTCCTTTGTGTTTCTGTTCAGTTAAGTTGAATTATTTCTTGCACATATAATTTTTCAGTTTAGTCACTAACTTTTTGCTTTAAAAATGTAAATAGTAATTTCTTTTATTAAAATGCCACGTAAAACGAAATTCTCTTCCTTGTGTTTGGAAAACACAGACAGAAAAGTTCAAAAATTAAAAATTCAGGATTGCAAAATTCCACATTGCAGGAGAATGACCCTAAAAAAAATATTTTTATAGACAGGTTATTGTTTTAGACCGTTTGATTATTTGTTGCTGACGTTTCGCTGGTACCAAGGAAAATATCGCTATAGACAAGTGTATTGTTATGGATAGTATTGTTATACTCAGGTTTCACAGTATCATCATTTTCTTTTATAACGTGTGGCTTATTTTTCTACTCAGTGCTAAACCTGTGCTATTTCTCCTCACAATGTATGTACAGTGCTGGCCAAATTATTAGACTAAGACTGTTTTAAAAGTTAATTCTTTATTGATTACATAACTATAGACACATTAACGAACAGTGAAATAATTATCTAATATTTAGTATGCTTTCACTTGTTCTTGATGAGCATTTTAAGTCTTTTTGGCATATTTTTCACAAGGTTTACACCATTTCTTAACTTTTTAAAAAGGAGGTAAAAAATTGTTTATAATCACTATTATATATACTCACATACACATACTCACTAATTACCTAGAACTAACTTAAATATAACAGAGCACACTAATAAAAAGAACAAGTGAACTGTTTAAGCTGATTAAGGTTATGTTCCTGGTAGGTAGATAAACAAAGCAGACAGTGCTGCCACCTGCAAACATTAATTTATGCTAAATATAACGTAATAATCAGTGTACAGTATGTACTGTATCTCAACAGTAAAATAAATAGTATTTTAGTACAAATAGTGAACAAAAAACCAAAAAAAAAAAACTCTTTAGTCTAATAATTTGGCCAGCACTATAAATGTGTATTAAGACTATATTTGCATTGAGATTCAAAATATGAGTAAATGAACATGTTTAGATTTGATTTAAAAATTTCAGGTTTCAGCCATTTATTTAAATTAAATTTGTCATAACTTTAAAATGGTATGTTTTACAATAATTCAGTTTATATATTTATGTTTAGCAGGAACAACTTGACATAAATCAGCTATTTAACCCAATGTTACTGAAAAAGAGTAAAATTTCGTCACATAGTCATAATTAATGCTTACAGTTACTATCATCAGAGTGCTAGGAGTTTCAGCCGAAATCTCCCACTCTTATTTTAAGCATTCCTTTTTTGAAGATTTGTTAAAAATTCTTCCAAAATTTATTCAACGACATGCAGTCTAAATTTAAATATTGATACTGAATATGTTGTTTACATAAGATAAACTTCTTGTTTTGGTTTTTTAAATGCAATAAGTTTTGTCAAAGCATTTGTTTAGTTTTATTTTTGTTTTTCAGGCTATGTTTATCATACTTCACATTCTCAAAGGTACACCTTGGGAGTCTGGGGACCAAGGTAAAGTTCGATACCTGACCCACTGGGAGCAAATTGATAATGGTGAACAATTCACAGCTACTCGTAAATTTTTGACAGTTGTGCCAATTATCTTGTAAGTATTTGTCACATTTACTCTGCTGTATTAAGCTCAGAAGTCTGATCTGCACTTATTATCAAAATTGAGTTATTGTCACCAAGTGATTCTTAGTTTTTGTTACATAATTTACCTATATGCAATGTTTTACGGTCATTTGTGAATGAGACATGTTTTTAAAAAAGGTATGTAGAACTATTTCTTTTACTGAATATGGGTGTTTGTATTTTCCATCATTTAATTTACACATGTACAAATACTTCTAAACTGGACCCTACTTTTGAACACCTGTGTGTGTATGAACTTGTATAAGAGAATTTTTGGAATTTAAAGTTATTGGGTAGGCCAGTTTCGTTAGTAGTCTAAGGGCATGGTAATCACCCTCCAGGAAAAGGAGGGTACGGCTGCCTCCCCCAAAAATGGTTTAGATTTTTACCTTGAAAAAGGCTGCCATTTTACATATTTTATCGTGCATATTGCACAAACCAATAATATTTGACATGGCATTTTTAAGGTAAAAAAATCTAAAAATTGGTATACAAATGGGATATTATGGTTCAATTAAACCATGTCACTTGCCAAAAGGGACATTTTTACAGCTTTATTTTGTGTTGAGCCCTGAAGTGGACATTATTGCTTTTGTATATAAAACTAAACCCAACTTTTGAAGGCCACCAAACTTTCCCCTCATATTTGACACACCATCATCTCAGTCCTCTTAAATTCTGAAGTGGAAAACCCCATGGAGTCAGTGCTAGGGGAAATCAAGTAATGTTCACAGCAGTGGTGCTGGGTTTTGAAAATCTGTGGGGGTGCTCAAACACAGTCCAAATGGGGGGGAGGGGGTGAACATTGGCAAATTTTCATATGGTAAACTTCAAGAAAATGCTTCAGTTTTTAAATGAGAAGTACTAAAATGGGAATTATCTACTTTTACTTTAGGTTTTTACTATAGAACAATTCCACAAGTATGTAGACCAACACAAATATTAAAGCAGTACTTTACCAAAGAAAATGCTAGCGAAAATTATGAACATAATAGCTTATTTGTTCTTTTTTTGATGCAAGTGCTTAACTGAATGTTAAAAAAATACGTAAATAAATATATAAAACTAAACAAAGACAAATTTGTACTGATATTTTTAAACTACGAGAGAAATTGATTTAAAAAAAAAAAAAAAAATTATATTATGCACTAAGAATAATATAATTGTGAGGTTAGAAAAAAAAACTTACCTTGAATATTTCTAAAACAGCATAAAAGTAAAGCATTTACAGAAATGCAGAAAAAATATCAAATCAAATTAATGAATTAAATTCAGAAATTAACAAAAAAGGATGAAGTATAATGTAGTATACAAGAAAAAAAGATTCTTGGGAATTCCAGGATTGCTTTCCAAAATGGTAGTATTAAATATGAAGTGACCTAGTGACTTTCAAATGTTTCGCATGTGTAAGAAAAATACATTAGATGCAAATATAGCAAATAAATGAGTTAAAAAAAAACGTATTTAAGTCACCATTAAGAAAGTAAATTTCATGAAAGATGGAGTTTTTTGGCATTAATGCTATTAAAATGGAAAAAAGAATATCCCGCATGCAGTTTTCTGTCGCTGCATATTTCTATAGTCTGGAGGTCATCCTTATTGAGGAAAAGAGAATTTCTCCTTATACTCATATTCCCTTATTTCTTCTGCTTGTTGGTTTGGCATTCCCACAAATCTTTTAGGGTGTGCTCAGGGACGTGCACAGAAATTTTGGCGAATGTCACAAATGACTTTTCCAGGCTCTCCTCCATATTGTATACCCCTATATTTCACGCCTAATTTTTAAAATATTGGGCCCTCTTCAGGCTCAAGCCCAGGCCAACAGGTATCCCTTCTCCCCCCCCCCCCTGTGTGCGCCTCCTGCATGTGCTTGAGTGTCGCATCAGCCCCAGAGTTGGTGCCCCTTGGTTCACCATACTTAAAGAGTTTGATTTTTGGCCTGTCTGGCGTAATTTGACTCTGGAAGGTTCTATAATGAAGTCAGTAATAATCTGCAAGCATACTTGTTACATACTTTTCTTGATGTATCTTTTTATTACTGAAATGTTCTAATAGAATTGCCCACTATACATTGTTACTGCGGCCCAATTGTTTGGGAAGAAATTCAATTAAGAGTGAAGAAAGTATTTTTGGAGACATATTGCAGCCTAATTCTTCAAATGATTTCAGCCTCTCATCCACTATATATCTGCAACTTTCATGCTTTTAATTTCATAAGAAGTTTTCCACTGCATCCTTGAAAGAATCATCCAAACCTGTGTTCCTTTAAAAAGGCGAAATTAAGTTCTTTAATTTGTGGTCCTATGAAAAAGTCTCGTTTAATTTTTGCATCACTAAATTTGAGAAAATTAAGTTAAAGTACAAAAACATTACATTTTTGTCTGTAAACTTTGCAAATTTTTTCATTAAACCCAATTTAATGCTAAGAGTAATTTTTCTGCATAAAATTTTTATGCTGAGACTTGCCTAGAACTTTCTTCATATATTCATAGCTTTCTTTCACATTGGTTGCAGAATTTTTCCTCGAGACCCACTGTGGTAATCTGATAGCTATTTCTGTTTAGCTGGGATCAGAGGTCAAGTGCAGAGAATAGTTGTTCAAATGCTGTCTACAATACTTTACACAACTTTTGCAAAAACTAAAATGACTATTAATTTAGGCAGGTCCGTGTCCAGGATTTTATAAGAGAAGGGGTTTCAAGGTTTTTTTCATTCTTTTCCACTTTGTCAAGTTTTGAACAAAATTCTTTTATAACATATTAGGTATATTTGGTTTAATACCATGAAAAAATGCTTAATAAACTAAATAGGAAGGAGTTCATTGAAGACTCAAAGCTTTATTATTAATCACTAAGTATTTTCCTTGCGGTAACAGTTCTCTCTCTTTGTGAAATGCCAGATTCATCATAACCACGTTATAGGAAGCATTTTGCTCGCAGTGGATGCTTTGTATTATGAAATTATTCAGCAGTTCTTTTGCCATTGGTTTCCAAAATATGATTCCTGTTGGTGAAGAGGGGACAGTTTTAAGTTTCAGCTAAATTTCAAGAAATTTTTTTTTAAAAAGGATTAGTGGACACAAACATTAATGCTAAATTTAATTTGAATTTCTATATTTTCTTTATTTTGCTTGTTATTATTTTTTTCTACTGAAAGGGGTTTAACCCCCAAACTCCCCCCCCCCCCCCCTGGACATGACCTTGAATTTAGAATCTGGTGTGCATAATTTTATATTTTTCTGTTTAAAAAGTGTTGTATAATCAAAATCAACGTTGAACTAACATAAAAATATTCACCTTATAACAACTAAAAAACTATACATGAGAGTAAACTTTTGGAAGCAGGTGTGGATTCCTCATGCAAAAGTACTCAGGATAAGTAAAAGAAAAACACTTAATGTTTCAAGTAATAATTGCTTTTTATTTATTATGTTCTCCTCAAGGTCTGAATATTCAATGCATTTCTTTCGAATTGGTTTGAACATTTTTGTGAAAATTTCGATGATTTCATGATTAGATAAGAAGTTAATTTTTAGGCAATAAATCTTTATTGAAAAAACTTCTCTTTTTCAGGTTTTTCCTTACCAGTTTTTACACGAAATACGATTCTACTCACTTTCTAGTAAATTTTGTGTTTCTAGTTATTGTTCTTCTGCCAAAGCTACCTCAGTTCCACATGGTTAGGCTTTTTGGAATTAACCAGTACTAAAGACTATTTCGCATGAAATGTTAGTTGTGTAGCAGATTTTGTACACCTGCTCGAATTTGTACTTCATAAGGCAACTCTTAAATTAATGGTTTAAATGAAAGTTTTATTCTTCTGATGTATTAATTTTGTACATTTTTGTACATATGTTTAGATGAATCATCATTTGAGTGAGATTGTGAAAGACATTGTCAACGTTTTTGTGAAATGTATGTAAATATCGATTTGTAAAATTTTTTTGTATCATAGTATTCGTCAAAATAGTTTATTTATTTTATTTTTTTATGTTATAAACATCTGATAAAAGATTTCCTTTATGAAGATGGTTTTTGAAGGTCTTGCTATTAGTTATTCATTCTTGTAATTCATATTATTTTTTAAATTACCACCAATTTATATCTACATCAGGGCCACTCCACAGAAAATGGTCATTTTTTGTCCTGCACGTGACGCCTCATATATTTCATTAAAAATAATACTTCATAATATTAAAGAACAACTTTTTTCTGCTTTACAAATTACAAACTTATGCATGACTTCTTTAGCAAAAGATTTTGTCATTACCCTTTAAAATTATTAATTTTTAATGATAAATATATGAAGTTTCACGTGCATGACAAAGGGTTGACTTTTTCGTGAATGGTCAATCATAGTGTTTGTGCTTCGGAGTATTTAAAAAATCTAACATAAATTGCTAACAATTGTTGTTTCTAATTCAAGTCAACTCTCTCTAAATTTATTTTATTACGTAAAATTATCCATAAAGTCATTTAGCAGTACTGTAAGTTTAAGGCTGTTATTACTTATCATTAACTCTAAGAAATCTCACTTTTTTTTTTTGGAAATATAACTTTTAAAGTGCAAAATTTTAATAAAGTTGCGATTTTGTGCTTGGAAACACTATTTCTATTTTATAGTACACACACAAAAAAAAATTTCTTACTTTTATTTCATTTAAATGTTTTTATTTTGGATGTAGTTTAAATTAGGAACTTATTTTCAACTAAAGTTTTACATCTTATCAAAGATCAAAATTACAATTGATTTTAACAGTAACCAAGGCTGAATTTGCATCAAAGCTCATGGAGCTCCTGCACTTTTTTTAATGATTTTTTTTAAATTAGCAAATTAGTTGGTAAACAGCAGAACTCATCAATATTGGGCTGTGGAGCCCACCAGTAAATCAATTCCAAAACTGACGAACAGTCGTTTTCTTCCTTCATAATACTGCCCATTCATTCCTTACAGAGATATTCACACCTGTAACATAATTTTAGGGGAGGGAATGGGACATGATTCAGGTTGCTTACATCTGAATATAAGTTTTAATTTTTATACCCTTGACTGTTAGGAACCATTATGTATCATAATATAAAGTGTCAGCATTCTAAAAAGTTTTCTTGTAGTTAAAAAATTAAAAGCCAAAGTTATGAATTCCTGCAAACTTAGTGCAAATATACAGTAGAATCCTGATGTAACGTCTCCCACATTTAACGTTTTCTCCGGATTTGTAGCTTTTTCTCGTTAGTCTTGATTTTATTCAATACCGTTAGTGTTATTTTTTCCCTCACCACATTTCTGTTTTAATGTTTTAACCCGAAAAATTCCGGCTTGATTTTGCTTGTTTTTCTGCAACAAATTATACATTATATTTGTTTCGAAACCAGAAACATGATTTAAACCATTATCCTGACTTCATTCTATTTAAGCTCGCTAAAAAATTCAATGGGAAAAAAGATTAATGTGTTAATAGGCACTGTATTTCATATTCTCTGCCTGGAAGAGTTTAGCACATAACTGCATCACTCATCATGGTGATGATTAGGGCTTCTAAGTGGGGGGGGCAAAGAAAAACAACTAAAAGCTATAAGACTTTTAGCAGCAGCAAAAAATGAAAAAAAAAGAAAAAAGTTCAAAGTTTTTTAGGGCTGGTTTTGAAAAATTTGAAGCAGATAAGTGGAAATTGATGTAAGTCTAACAACTTAACTCACGTTTTCTTAAGATTTTGATGAATTTTGTACACAATAACTTTCTATGAAGAAACATACATCAATTAAACTTACATTATTTACCCCGAAGTATTTCAAGGTGTCACTTGGTAATAATTTTATTAAGCAAGTATGGCTCCTTTAAGTAAAACAATTGATTTACTAATATCTGAACAATGAATATATAAACTAAAAGTTATTGCTTGTGCTAAATAATGTTTTGTAAACAGATATACAAAGTAAAACAAATAATTATGTTCTGAAAATTGACATTTCTGCTTTTTTCATAATTTTAGGGGTTTTTTCCCTAAATTGGAAAATAAAATAAACTAACCATAAAAAATAGGGGGGGGGGGAGGTGCCTCCCTCCCTGAATCCCCACCACTGTTGCTCATTGTTTAATGAAATGTGAATTTCCATTCACATTCTGATCAAGTCAGGCATAACACACTAAATACTGTTGATTTTCTGGATATTTACTTCTATTTTGAAGAATTCAAAGATTGTGGTACAAATTGTATCACCTCAACAGTTTCAGAACTATCAGATGTGGTAAAGCCATTAGACAACAAAACTGAAGATGAACTCAGAATTGCACTTTTGCTTGATGCTGCTATGAAAGTATTCAGAAACTCCTTTGAGTGGGTATGATTAACAGGAACAAAGTCTCTCAGTGATTTAGAAGGCTCTAACTGGGACTAAAACAACAACAAATAATAATAATAATAATAATGGCATTTTTTACCCTAAGTTTTTAGCATTCTATTCTGTCAGATTGTCCATGAAACTTTGAAGTACTGAAATGTGTTGTAAATGTTTTTACTGTGTGAATCTACTCCCATACAAGTTATTTAGTAGTAGATAATGGAAATCTATGTTAACCCCTGTATATGTTTTCCCGCCTATTATGAAGTTTTTTTTTTTTTTGTCAGCTCCATAAAAAATATTAAATTGGGGTTTTACTTTTTGTTAGTAAAAATGTCACACCCATGTAAATGGAGTGAGCAAAGTACAAAAGCACTTGTGGGGAAATTCATCATATCAGTACCTCAGAGCCAGAGTGACATAAGTTCAAAAATTGATTTTCTGTTTATTAATGCATTGTGTGTAGAAGCCTATTCCGCATCCAGCCATATGAAGGTAATTCTAAAAAAAATCCTTTTCAATTGTTTACCAGGGTTAAAAGAGTGTGCGCCCCATCCTTCCCTTCGCATGAGCCAGAAAAAAGTTTTTCCCCTCTCCCATAAAATTATCATAATGTGACTTACGTCCTTCTGGCTCTAAGGCAGGGTTTAAGCTGGGTTCAAAAGTTCTTTAGCATAAAAGCTAAAGTTAGGGGAAAAGTTTTAGCAAAATGTTACACGTTCTCATATCTTTCTAAATGCATCCGTGTGCTTCATCTCCTGTTGAAAATAAAACTCGAATTTCACCCATGACATCTTAAAAGAAATATATACAGAAGCTTTTTTTTTAATGTAAAATAAAAAGTCTTTGATTGTGCATACAAGTCCCCTCCTCCCAGTATACACTCCATTTATTGAGTAGACATAATACCCTTTTAGACTAATTGTTGTTGAACTTAATACTAATTTATGCATCTTTGTCGAGATTTTAAAAATATTAAGTTGACTGTTGCAGTGCTTGCTCCCTCTTTTGAATCATACAGTGTTTATTATTATTATTTTTTGCTTAACGTATTTTTTATTTGAGCAAAAAAGCAAAAATGCTTTGCTTTATTTTCGTAATTGGGATATTTTTTTCGCATTTTGTGAAAAATGAGACGCTAGCGGAAACCCTGCTCTGAGTTACAGATATAACAAAAAAGAAAAATAATTTTTTTTATGAATGTGAATATTATGTTTCACAAGAATAAGAATTATTTTTGTATCATCATGAATGAGCTTTCTAAAGTGTAATGTTATGTTTTATAATTTAAAGTATCATCTGTTGGTTTCTGTGAGTGGAAAAATATTTAGTTTTACCTTATTGACAGCTATTTCTGTTTTGGAGCTTATTTCGTGTAATTGCAGTCCATATTTTATTGTTGTAATTTGTTTTTAAGTTAAGAGGCATGGAACAGCTTGATACTGATTTATTTAATTAAAATTTAAGTACATTCCACTAGCTTCAATTTGTTGTATATTTTGTTAAGTAATTCGTTTGATCAAAATAATTAGTTTGAATATATATATATATATATATTTAATCCATATATCAGTACTGCAGAAGTTTTTTGTAAACTTAATAACAGTAACTTAAGTACAAATTAAACTTTAAATTGCTCTTAAAACACAAACATTGTCTGTTTAAATTATGATAATACTACTTGTAGTTAGTTGTATTAACTTGAATTGTATAACCAAGTGTAAGGTAAGACTTATTTCATTTGTAAAAGAAATGTTTTTTTGTTCACTTAAAATTGTTGATAGTAGAGGTGGGGTAGGGGAGAGTGGTGAATGGTACTAATGTCTTTCTCCACTTTTTAATTTATTTTATTATATTATTTTTGGTCACCACATGGCGAAAGGCAACTGTTAATCTTTACCTTTTATTTATACTTTGTATTATTAATGTGAAATTAAGTTGAATTGGATCAAGGTAGCTATTAAATTATGTTTCTTCATACATGGTGAGTATTGAACTGTATAGCTGGAAGATTTGATTGAAATACTGATTTCTACCTTTTTTGTACATGCAAGGTTAAACCAATTAGAATTGGTGTTATCTCATGTGGCTTCATTAGGGGAGAGTATAAAGAGTGGTGTGCCCCATGTGTGGTACTAATTAATCCCTCTTGATATGAAAAGAAATATTTTATAGTACTTTCTAATATGAGAAATATAATTATCTGTACAACACTTGAAAGTAGGATACTGCTTGTGTAAACATGATGTTTTAGCCCTTACTATAATGGCTTTAGAGTCATGGAGTTGGACAAATTTTAGGGTAAAGGAGTCCAAGTTGGATGTTTTAGAATTCCAGAAGTCGGAGTCTCTCCTATTTTCCTTCAAGTCTACAGCTCTGCCCAGGGGCGTGCACAAGGGGGGGGGGGCACCTGTTGGCTGTGGCCCAGTATTTTTAAAACTGGTCGTGAAATATAGAAATAAACAATATGTAGGGGGGTCCGGAAAAGTCATTTGTGATGGGCAGGGTTCCAAAGTTTCTGTGCACACTCCTGGCCCTGTCCTAGCTGTGGAGTTGGAGTCGGATTGATTTTGGGGTGAAGTCGAGAGTTGGACGATTTAAAATTCCAAGAGCTAGAATTACTCATTTTCCCTCCAACTTCCCAGCCCAGTTTACTATCAAGATAAAGTTACCCTGATAGAAGGCATTCTGAACTTTTAGAGGTCATTCTTTGCGAAAGCATAATTGCTTGTTAGTGTTTCTGTCTCTTTACCTGAACTTGTAACTGAAGAAATGGAAAGTTGACAGATTTTCCTACTGAGAACAAACTGTTGGTACACCACCAATTCTTCCCAATTTAAAATCTCGGCTGAAGAAGCAGACAGTTCCATTTTAAAACTTTCCAGAATAATCACAAAATAAAAGTTTAAAAAATAATTTTAAGAATTTTATCTTTATATTCAGGACTATGTTAGAATTTGTCTCGATGAAATCAACTTCAATGACATTTTAATGAAGTATTGTGCTGTACAGTGAAACTTCAGTAAGTTTTACTGTACAGCAAGTTCAGTAAACTTCAACAAGCCGAAGTGTATCTTTATTCCCGTTTAACTGAATGAACAATTATCTTCTGTAAGTTAAATTTCGTCAATTTGAAAAATTTGATAAGCTGAATTCTATTTTATGACCATTCTCATTTTCCTTGCAAACGTAAATCCATAAGTCAAAATTGTTTTTTTTTTTTTGTTAAAAAGTATGAACAAAAAAAAAAAAAAAAATTATGGGCACCATAGCATCAAGCAGTGTGTGGACAAAGGGAATCTAATAAATCTCTGGACATAAATTTACAAAATGAGCGAAGCTTTTTACAAAAAAAAAAAAAAAAAAAAAAAAGTGAACATTCCATCAAAAACAGATTTTATGTATTTTGTTGCAGTTAATAACAGAATTTAAGTTACAGTATACTCCACTGGTGAAGACATTTTATCGTGCATAAAGCATAAGGGAAAATAGCGAAAACGTTTCTTGTGATGCAGAGGAGGAAGAACTTTAGGCAGTGGTAAAATTACCTTCTATTCAAGATATGGATGTCTCACTTGCCAAAACCAAGATGGTGTTATCCATAGGAGTAAGCAGGCCCTTGTTTTACATTTTCTGCCATCACATGTTCAGAAATGTACTAAACCAAAATGTTAATATAAATTCACATGCTAAACATTGATAGAGCACTATTTTTTTATAAATTGGAGTTAATCGATTTGGCAGTGATGGATGAGGCATCCATATAAAGAGCAGCAAATGTATTGCACATTTTCATAGAATCCCATCCGAATGTTTCTGACTCCTTGTTTGATGCATTAAAAGTGAATGAAAGAACAAATTTCTGCTCGGAAGCGTTTTGTTACAGATTTTTTTTTCTTTTAAATACCTTGTTTTTGGTAAGTAAATATTGTTATATTTCAGCATAAAAATTTTAAAAATTTATTTTCCAACCTATACAAACGTTTGAATTTATATACTAATTATATTAGACGTTAATTTTGGCAATAAAATATACAATGTCCTTGATACATTATTCTATCAATTTTTGCTCTTATCAATTTAATGAGTTTCAATGGCATTTTATTTTAAATTTCGTTTTCGTTAAGCCAAATTTTCAGTAACACTCCACCCCACCCACCCCCCTATTTCCCTGCAACTTCGACTTGTCGAAGTGTCTTTGCATACTTATTTGCTATGCATTCGATTTCTCCCCATTGGTAAAAAGGAGAGGCTGTCTGCTTCTTGCTCTGAGGTCTTCAACTTTTTAACTGAAAATGATGTTATCCATGTATTATTTTCAATTCGTTTCCGCATGCCTTGGTTCACTCGGTTGTATAAAATGCTTTTTCATTAGTGAAGAAAAATCCAACTGGCAAGCATACTGTTAATAAATAATCATATTTATTTGTTAAACGAGATTTTAAACAAAGGGAATTTATTTCATTATTTTAGTGTACTAGATGCAGTTGTATTTAGTTGTTAATTTGTTAATGA
Source organism: Uloborus diversus (assembly GCF_026930045.1). Classification (NCBI taxonomy): domain Eukaryota; kingdom Metazoa; phylum Arthropoda; class Arachnida; order Araneae; family Uloboridae; genus Uloborus; species Uloborus diversus. The sequence continues at coordinate 140,855,162 of NC_072737.1, forward strand.
ATTTATTAAATGTCATTTGTGCAACCACAAAATGCAATTCAGAACATTTGTATTTCATTATTCATGTTTGAGGTTATTTGTGAAAAAATATATTTATCTTGTATTTGATGCAGTGTTCTTATGATTTTGTGAAAAGTAGAATATTTTAAAATGATATTTAAATAATTATAACTCAAGAGCTTTTACCTAACACCAGTGATATAAAAATGAACAATTTGTAAAAAATTGATGAGCTTTGGCAATTTCTAGAAACATGTTATATTTCATAATATCAATGGCTGGTCTTTTATGTATGAATTCATAGTGTGATTTTTTAATTTTTTAACTTGTAAAAAATTAAAGTTTCGATATGAAAATTTTAATAATTGTTAATATTTCATTTTATGGTTACATTTTGAAAATAAATGCAATAAAAGGGAATTTTCATTGTTTTCAAGCGATATTCTTGTGTTGAAAATTTTACAGAATACGTCATCCTTTGAGAGATTTTGTTTTTGAAATGACGCAATAAAAAAAGTCTAATTTCAGCCCGTAGAATGCGAAAAACTTTTCAGAAGACAGGTTATGAAAAATTTGGTTTGGTCATGAATTCTACATTATAAATTTCCATCAAAACCTGTAATAAATTTTTAATCGACTTTTCCTATGAAGCCACTCAGTTGCCTCATTTTCTTTTTGTATAAAAGTTTTGTTATTCACTAACTTTGCTGTTGATTTCTGTACTCAAAATTTATACTAAACTTTTGTAAATTATTTGAATGAGTGTTTTAATGTTAGTTTTTTCTTCGCTCAAAATTGTTCCACATGTTTTCGTTGGCTTAAATTATAATTATCAATAATATTTACATTAACAATAGAAAATATGAAACATTCAGCTAAAGAATTACAACCAATTTTTATCACATAACTTTATTTACAAAATATGTCTAGTTTTTTAAACGAGACTGTTTAAATTATGTAACACATCTTGTTGTACATTCATTTTTAATGTAGGGTTACACTAAAATGAAGGAAAGCAAATTGCAAGGTATGAAAGTAGGCACCATGATAAGTTATTACATTTACAGTTTAAAAGGCACCTGTTGCTGGAAGAAGTTATTATAATGAATGACAAATCACTATTTTGTTATGTAAAATAGATCTCATTATTTTATATGATATCGTATGGAGAGTTAGTATTAAATATGGATTGAATTTAAAGCAAAAACATACTAAAACTCATACAATTTTTTGTTGTTCTGAAAATGCAACATACAATAATGCTCAGTCTTTTCAAGTTCATCTCTCTGCAACTTTTTTGTTTTAAAACAGTTACTAATGAACAAACTAAAATAATTCTTACAATCAAACCTCGTTAATGCAAATTTGATAGGAACGTCAAAATTCTACATGTTAACCGATTTTGACGTTTATCGAATTTTGAGTATACATACTAAAATTTTTGTTTCTGTTATGCAGAAAATAAAACAACCAAAGTATATTTACTCAGAAAAGCACACACAAGTATTTATGTTTTAAGTACAAAACTTAGATTCTATAATATAACTAGTAATAAACAAAACCTAAAAATTGAAGGAATTTTCTGCGTCACGTTTGATAAACAGAAACTGAATGCATACCGCTTAGAGACTAGTTAGCATTAAAGTGTAGGTCTTTCAACTGTTCAAAGGTAGAAAGGAAGTTTCCATGTTAAAGGATGGTGTTGTTGTTTATTTCTGTTTCTAGTTCTTTTTTTTTTATATACTTATTTATTTACTTTTTTGACCTTAAAAATTGGTTTTTCGTGTTAAGCGAGATTCATTCAAATCACCTTCGTCTTAAACAATTAAATTTGCACTAATTTTTAGTTTTATCTGATGGGGAATGACATTTATTTTTCGTTAGAGGTATTCGTGTAAATGGGGTTTGACTGTATTTATATGTTAGCACAATTGAATGTTATCTTTTATGAAATAATCAAAATCATTTAAATTTTGCTTTATAAATTCAGATACTACTTGGATTTAAAATGGATGCTCCAAGCGTTAATAATAAACAAGAATTGTGTGTAACAACAGAAATAAATATGAAACATTAGATTTTAAACCTAATATTAATAAAAAGTATTTCAATAATATTTTATACAACAAATACTTTTTACAAATTGATTTTTTAAAAAAATCACCAAATGAACAAAAAATAAATAAAGAAATAACAAAACAAAATTTATACAACTTTTTACATGTAGCATTTTATAATACTCCAAACTTTATGTCACACCAAATCAGAAATAAAACTATATGTTGAATTTTTAGTGTTGATGAATTTGCATAGTACCAATTAGCGTTTACATATTAAATAAAATTGTGTACAAATTTTTTTTGTAGCATTCAAAATTTTACGGCTGCAAAAATATCCACTTTAAAAAATTTGAACATTAAAAGTACTACAATGATAAAATCTATTGAAATATTTTATTATTCAATTTTAAATATTAGTATTGATTAGACTTCGTTAGGTTAAATAATTACTGAAATACGAGAACTAATGCAACATTTTGATAATATCACATTGATAAAACTTAAAATACATCTTTTTTTTTTTTCACATAATTCAAAACTCAAAGCAGTTCAACAGAAATGCATAATATTATTGAATGCAAATTGCAAATGCAACAATCATTATAACACCTTTCATATTTTTACTTGAAATTTTATGAAAAGCAAAATATCATGAAATCAACTTATAAAGCTATCACAAAGTATTCTATCACACCAAATTTCCTCGTCTTCTAATTTCTTGATCAACGACAAAGTTCATAAATTTTGGCAGCCTAATGCAGTTTTTGTCCTTAACTGCATGGCCTTATACTAATAATCTCAATATCGACGCAAATTTTACTTGCAAGGAACACATTAAAAGGGGCTCATTCAACTCAAACCGAATTTGATTGAATCGGATCAATAATCAATTGTGTCTACAATAGCTCTGCCTTTGCCCCACCCAGAAGGAAATTTCTAGTTATGATATTGGTTGATGGAATTCGGTCAAAAAAAAAGAGTTAAATGAGCCCCAAAGTTTGTTTTCGATACAGATGTGCAACATTCAACATTTTGGCTGAATGACGTTCTGTTATGAACAGCAGGATTAAACCAACATAGTAGATAAAGCCTTTTTTTTTTTTTTCAAAAGAGTTAATCCTGAGGACATGGCAAAGTCTTCTGTTCAGTATCATAGTTCTAGAGCCAAGTGCATAAGTTCAAGTACTGAAGAGCATGATCAATGTGGATTGTTTCACAATGACTTTGATTTTAGCACCTCAAATATTAGTTCATGTAATTATGGCAATGAAAAAATATTGGAACAATTATGATATGATGTGGTTTTATAGTTCATTCAATGAGTAATGAAAAACGAACTTGGGAAAAAATCACCGGGGGGGGGGGATAATTGATAAATCAAAACACGTTGCAATCTAACTTCTTTTGCCAATTTGAGGAGGTATGTATGTAATAAAAAATACACGTACCTGTGAATGTTCATTTTATGTAATAAATACTTCACAGTATTTGAAAGCATCCAAAATCATTAAAAAATGAATTGCTAATTAAATTACTTTAAAACATTCATTATTTGACAATTGCAAAAGTTTTTTATTCCTAAAATTGAAATATTTAGCAACAATATAAATATTTTTTAAAATATAATCTATTTATTGAATTTTGACATACATGCCATAAAAAGTTCATAAGAATATGATATGTAGTTTCACAATGTATCTCCAACACTTGATTCTATTTTAGTATTACATTTCATATCAAAAAATCAACAAAATGAAACGTTTCATGACGATGGTTGGTTGGTTCGATAGGATTTTTCAACACAAGAGCCTTAATAGGCTATACTGCGCCAAACGATTATTAATAGGTTGAAAAAGGTGCCAAAAAATGAAGTTGTTTAACGAGTAAAGGACATAAACTTATGGAATTTTGAAAAGTTTAGCCAAAATAAACACATGAACAAAGTTCTAATTTTGAATAACAAACCAAAAGAATTAACTGAGGAATAATTTTGAGCTTCATAAAAAGCATTCATAACAAAACAAAGACGAGATGAAAACAAGGACATAAGGACGAAATCTAAATTAAACACAGAAATCCAACCTTCTGAATTTTTGTCTTTAATTCATGATGATGATATACGGCGGATTCTCAAGAAAACTAATATCATCGAAGTTAGGTGATTGTATTTTTGCTAAAAGTCTATGATAGTCGATTCAATTTCACCTTTGAAGTAATGTTCATCAATGTGATAATTTCCTCAAGTTAAAAGTAGTTCCAACACAATCCCTTTGCTAATAAACCATACCTACTCGTTCATCTACAATTATTTCTTCGGAGAACACAATTCGTTTGGACATGGCCAGTCCTTCAAATTGTGCAACCATCATGTCTACACTCCTGCTGGGAGTCTTTTCTTCATTAGGTGTGCTGTCATTTGGTTTTGGAGAGAGGCTCTTGCGAAAACCATTGCTCTGGTTGGACTTGTTTGTGTCTGAAAGACGGCTGAAGTTGCTGCGAGGAGAGTAGGTGTCTTCGCGAGAATTGACAGAGGAGTCCGAGTCGTAATCTGCGGCGTTTTTCTTCTCTGGGGATGGCAACAAAGTAAGTGATATTCCTGCACGAGGAGTTCCTGCGGCTTCTCCGTCATACAACCAAGGATGGCTAAGGCATTCTTTAGCTGACATACGTTCACTGCAAATATGCACAAAAAAAAAAATCAAGACTTAATTGCAAAACCATGTATCAAATTTGTATTTTCACGAAATTTCATTAAAAGGTGTTCCTCTCCAAGATATTGATAATTGTGATATGAATTAATTCTTCACAGTATTCATCAATTCTACAGCATATTTAAAACTATATAACTCCAACACCACTAGAAAAATCTGCTCATTTATAAATTTCTTCTAGACCGTTGCATTTATCAAAATATAAGAGGTAGGAGACACTTCCTTTATTCTTGTAAAAGGATTTGCTAACCCATCAGGGTGGCGACAGGAACTGTGAAAAAAAGTTCCCTGACTTTTCCCTGATTTCCCTGATTAAGTTCACCAAATTTCCCTGATTTACGTTACCAATGGTAATGGTTTCCTTATGTTTGTATAAAATGCAGTATTTTAAACGTTTTAAGTTGTGTAAAGTTGTTGAACTAAAGATATATTTTGAAAAAAATGCTACTTTTTTAATAAAATGGCAAAAAAAAGAAAGAAAAAACGAGACAATTTTTTTCTTGGGGGGGGGGGGGCCCTACAAAACAGAATATTAAATTTTTATACATGGAAAGATTATAGAAAATTTTTAAAAAAAGTACGTTACTTCCAGAAACCACTTAGCATAAGAATTTTAAGAAACTATTAAAATTACTCTTAAAAACATATGTGTATTTATGATAGAACTAAAAAGTAATTGAAATTATTTTGAACTAAGTTTTCAAACAGTATAATAATTGTTGCAAGAATAACAAGTAATAGTGAAAGAATAGAAGTAATGTAGTTATTCTTATATAACTAATTGACATATTTATGCAAAACAGATGAATGAATACAGCATTTTAACAATAAAAAAATAAAGATATTTTCTTAAGTACACAAGTTAACTTTATCTCAAATGATTTCAGTATGTAATGAAAAAAAAATTCAGATTGCTTTTGTAACAAACAACTTTGAAATTCAAGAAAAAAAAGAAAAAAAAAAGCAATTAGTTAATTTTAATATATATTAAAAAAACTTGGTTATAAAATTAAAGAATTACTTAAATCTGAAGAAAAGACAACCTTTATAATCTGCGGTGACAACAAATAGTATAACGGCAAAAAACAAAGTTTTTTTTATTCAAAGTTCAATTTTAGCAATTAAATTAAAAACGCGAAGAAGTAATAACTTTTAAGCTTTTATAGTATTAATTCAAAAACCAAAGATTTCTTCTTCAAATCGGGATTACAGTACTTAATTACTTCCAGACAATGGAATAAAGGCAAAGGAGCTAAGGCATTAATGAAGGCTTCCTCTTTGCCTGTATGGTTGTTTATTTTACGTAGCATTGAAAGCGTAAAAGGAAATTTCGAGCTAGGTAAAATAAACAACCTAACAGACACAGAAGCAATCTTAGGAAGTTCATCCTGTGGTTAATAAGTAAGATTCAATACTTAGGCGTTGAGGAAAAAAGATGCACAAATATGCGGCAGTGTATAATCGCACCTCATTAATTTTACTTTTTTTTTTTTTGAGCAGTTAATTGCCGGAAAATGCGTAGGGAATTTAGAGTACTTAATTTTGTAAAGCAAAAAAAAAAATTTTTTTTCTTCATAAAATCAATTTTCCCTGATTTTTTGTTATTTTTTCAAAATTCCCTGATATTTCCCTGATTTTTCCCTGATTAATAAAGTTCCCTGACTTTTCCCTGATCTCCCTTATTTCCCTGATCTGTCGCCACCCTGACCATGTTTGAACAAGCCGTGTGTCCAAATGTCCCAAAATCAGAAATGCCAGTCCGCATTATTGTCTATTCAGTTACTAAACTCAGTTGCAAACAAAAAAAAAAAAAAAAAAAAAAATCAAGTCAAAATCGGCGGCTCCGTGTGGGAGTGGATAGAAACGCCCTTTAGTTTTTAAGCTCAACTATTTTTCTTTTGTTTAATTTTATTTTGTTTCAGAATTCTACGAGATTTGACCAAAAAGAAGTTATTTCGCGTAAAAAATACGTTGTTGTTTTCAATATAAAAAGAACTGCTAATCAAACGATGTACGTAATAGAGAACGAAATCGTGGCCAATCATGGTGGATAGCGTTGACGATTTCTCTGTTAGCCGAAATTTCCTTCCATTACCACTTACCAAAAGGTAAGAAGAGAGAGATGAAAAATCAATGTCAGGCCCGTCCTTTGGGGGGGGGGGGGCAATCGGTCAATTCCCTATCTGGCTTTGAAAACTTTGTTTTTTGCTGTTTTCCGATAAAATTTGCTCTTTGACCCCTCCAACCCTCCCCGATAAAAAAAAAAAATAAGAGAAGGACCTGTACAGTTCAAGGTATTTTTGAAGAACCACTAGAAGTAGTTACTTTATTAAAAATTACAATAAAAAAAATGAAATATATCAATTTCACCAACTTTCGGAGGACCTCCTCTCGTTTCCTATAAATAAGCTCCTCTAAGGTTCGGGGTTTACATTTTCGTGTTTTCCGCTGAATTCTGACTGAACAATTTTAAGGTGTAAATCATTGCTAGGATTGAGCAGTTGCATTTTCCTCTACGGGCCATGGTACTTTTTTTTTATAACATCGCAAATTTCTAAGGTACCACGAAACTTGGGTTCTAAAATAGTAAAAGCTACATCAGCTACTTAAAAGTATGAAAATCCAATGACATGATCACCAACCTCGGTTCTCTGACCAAGAGCCTTCGGATGAAATCTTTAGCATTGTTGGACACAGTTCCAAAGAGATCTGATGGGAACTCGAGGGTCCCCCTCGTGATGTTGCAAAAAGTTTCTTGCTTCGTGTCTCCTCCGAAAGGAGAGTGGCCAGATAGCAGGACATAAGTTAAAATACCAATACTCCTGAAATTAAAAAAAAGGGGGGGGAAACATTAGTTACCTTTTCCTTGAGCCTTTCTCTTGTGTTTCTAGTAAGCTTTATCTTTTGGTTTTGTACTTTTCATTTTGGATCAAAAATTTCCAATTAAAGTAACAAAATCAATGATTCTTGACCTTTTTACATCTACTCGTACTTAAAAATAGTCCGTTTTTATGATCACGATTTTTTTTTTTTTTTTTGGTAAAGGGTTTGTTTTTGCGTTGACAACATTTCATGCAATGTCAAATTCCTTGAAAATTAATCGTGTTAGGTGACGAGAAATTTGACTAAAAAATTAACCTAAGCCTTATACGAGTTCTCATATTTTCTTTCATTTAGTTATAATTGCCTATTCGCAACTCCAATAAACTATAGGGGGCGCTGCAGTCACTGTCTAATGGCGGATGAAAAAGGTAAAACAAACGCATGCCGTAACTTATAATTTGCTTTGACGCTTAGTGAATGACAGTATTTTTTCCATCGTGTTTGTGGAAAGCTTTCTTTTCTATTCTTCTGAAATTATATTACACCATAAACTGTCTGAAGCCTGTAATTTACCCCAAAGAAAACACGTGAAATGGAATGTTTTACCTTTTTCTTTAGTATTATTAATCACCGCAAGGTAGCGTATTCAAGCTCTGGAGTTGCGAGTAATTGTATTTAATTTGTAGATCATAATACTAATAGCGAATAGGTTATTTATTCTCTGCGCTGCGTGCACACTTTTTTAAAAAATGGTTACCAAAAGTGCAAAACTGGCTTCCATTTTTTGTGACTGTAGTAGCCAGTGGCTACTGTTCAGAAATCCTAACCTAGCTTTACCAATAACTGGGACCAGCTTATTTTTATTTTCTGCACGATAAAAACCACAATATTATCAATGTTGTTCATTACAATCATTAAATTCCTGTTGCACCTAAAAAAAATTCTAAATAAATCAAGTTCGTCTGTACATCGCAACATTACAGGCGTAGATGGGCATTGTCTTTCAATAACAGTAGAGACTGAAATTGAATTAGAAAATGTTCAGAACGCAATTTTATACAAATTAAGATAGTTATAAATCAGTAACAAATTTCTTCACTACACAGTTTCAACTTAAGATATATTGCTTGAGAATTTTTGCGTTTTGTTTGATATCCGCAAGAACAGATATGAATTCAGTGGAGATTAACGAACTATAGTAACCGTTACAACATTTAATAGAATAATGTACGGTGATAAGTTGTTTTAGCTTTAATATTGTATTCACGTTTCGCTGACAAACGATTTTGATTAGTTTGAGGTATTGAAGTCTAACACCTAAATTCCATGGACAAAATAATGAACCAAATCTACAAGAAATTTAGAAGATCGTAAAATATCAAGAGTCATAAAGCTTTTTTCTTCCACATATTCCACTTCTACACATCCTTTTCCAGGAGGTCACATATAACGCCCCCTTTCCTGGAGTCGGGGCCTTATTACTGAATAGGCCTACTAGGCCATGGCCTAGGGCCCCCGATATTTAGGGGTCTCTAAATGGCTGAAATTACTTCATTCTATAGCTAAAATTGATTCACCCTACAGCTAAAGGCATTAAGTTTAAATACAGGGGCTCCAAAAAAGTATTTGGCCTAGAGTCCCCCGATATCGTAATCGGGCCCTGCCTGGAGTTTAAAAGTTTCGTGTGTAGAAATAGTTTGTGTTTTTATCAATTTGGATGTGCGAAACATTACTTCGCGAATTAAAGATAACTGGATTTTAAAATAAATCTCCAAGTATGAAGTGTGGGGCACAAGATGATGATGATATCCGATTCCAAGGTGTAGATTCTATGGCTCCAAAATACTTATAATAAAGTCAATGATCGAGCGAGCAATGGATTTTCCCAGCCGGCTTTAAGTGTTTCTATGAAAAGCGAAAGGGCTCGCCCGTTTTATCAATCAAGGATGGAGAAAGGGTACTTACCACATGTCGGTGGGCAGGCTGATAGGCTCGTAGTGGAGTACTTCCGGCGCTGTAAAAGGAAACACATTAATGGAACCGACGAAAAAAGATACACATTTGGTTTGCTCTTAAATGGAGCGCACATGTATTGCTGGAGCTTTGAAGCTCACACAACCAATGATCATCACAGCTGAATCCTCAACACAAGAATAGTGGCACACAACTCAAAAAGTCATTATTCTTCAATATTCACCAAGGAACCACACAAACAGTGTAAAGTCGAAATCGTTTATAACGATCTCTGAGTTAACGAAAACCTAGATTTAGCGAGGAAATCAGAAATACATGGTTGGTACAATGTTGAAGTCTATGGGAGCATAATTCGCATTTAACGAGCAAACCCCACTTAAAGCGAGCATTATTTTTGCGATTCATAAAATTTTTATTGACTTCCAGCTCGGCTGAGCCTTTTTTGGTAAATTTTATTCAACATTCCAAAGTTAGTAATAAATCATAAATCCTAAGAACAAGCGATGACAGCACTTTTTTAATTTGTGGAGTAAAGAAACATTTAAAAATTACATATGTATATAGATCTCCTCAAAAACACTGACATAAGAAAGAGACATTCAGAATTCAAAGCAAAGTTATGTAACCAACTTCTTTGGTACTGTACAGTGACAAAAAGGAAGAAGAAAAAAGCAACTGTGATGATTACAGGAGACTTGGATCTAATGATTTATTTACTTTCGGTTGTTAGCTTAAAAATGGATGATAAAAGTATTTGATGAAAATATTTAAATTACGGATAGAAAGTGAAGATAATATCAACAAAAAAGTTGAGCCTACATCTCTTCAAAGAGTTGTTAAGCCGTTGATTGCTTAAAATATTTGTCCGTAGATTAAAGGAAAAGGAATTACTCTCAGCTTTTTCAATATCTTAATTACATGTCGATTTCAAACAGTCAGGAAATCAAATGTTTTCCATTTGCCGAAACAGAATATTATTACCAACAATACAAGCACTAATAAAATACGAATGTGGAACTGATGAAGGTAACATCAACCTAATAATTAAAGCCATCAGGTTATCGGGTATACATTTTCAATAATTGTAATTGTATTTAGATAGGATCAATTATTTCAGTTCTAAGGATTGCATTCATCTTTTTCAATGTTGACTTTCGTGTTTTATTTTATCTGAAGAACTTCAGCTGTAGATATAAGATTCGCTCTTGTAAATAAATGGATAAACGCTAGTCGTCTAGGAGCGAAACAAAGCAAATGTCTTGTATGTTTGCCTTGACCTTGCTTACGTTTTGCAAAAGCCAGATCATACTCAGTAAAGAGGGTTACGTTCATTCAACTAGCCACAAAGTGCACAGGCTATTATAATAAGAGAAAAAAAAAAAAAAAAAAAGACGAAGCGATATTTGTAGCAAGATGGCATTTCGAAAAAAAGAACAAACATTCAGTCTTCGGTAACGAAGAAACGTCAAGTGATGCAGAAACAAACTTAAATTTATTTACTTTTCATCTGTTTGCAAATCTGCAAGGCAAAACAACGACCTGTAGACGGCAGAAAGCAAACAACACACTTCAGGTAATTTGATGATTTAATAACAGTAATATATTAGTTTTCCCATGCCATTCAAAATGTTATTCGCCACAAATTGAAAGGTACAGCAAGGATATAGAATGTCAAGCCAGACAAGAGCAAAAAGCTAAGTGTTCTGTATTTACGTTATTGAACAAACTTGATTCTTATTGTTTTAAATAAAGAAGGTTACAACTTTTTTTTCTTAACTATGACTAAATAAAATTTTGTTTTATTAATTGGCGATTTATTGAGCAATCACGATTGCTTATTGTTCTCACTTGACTGTTTTGAATTCCTATCATTTTGTTTTCCCACCAGCACCCTCTGCCAGCACCATCGTCGACCGACCGCCTCCCGATGCTGCTCCTCTAGCGAAAACCGTCTCCAGGTTGCGTCCATATCCTATACGCATACATACATACAGGCATGCCTACACACTCACACACACTCACACATATACACCTACAGACATGCACACATACACACACATACCCTCACACACTCATGCCTGCACACAAACACAAACACACACATACCCACACACTTATGCCTGCACACAGACACAAACACACGCCTACACATACACACACACTCGTGATTGCGAAAAACATAATTTGAATTCCAAATGTCAAAATTCAAATCAATTTTTAATTTTTTTCTTCTTTCTTTTTGATTTTAGGTGTTGCGTTTCGCTTATTCGGGATTTTTTGATTTGCCGCTTTCTTTCTTTAAGAATGATTATTTTGACGTGAAATTCACAATTTTTTTTCTCTCTAATTGAAGCCTGATTGTTGAACATGCGTCACTTGACATCACTTATATTTTAGAGGTAGACCGTGCAAAGCCGGGCAATGCAGCTAAGTGTTAATAATAAAACAAGCAAGCTCTATGAGTTTTTTTTTTTTTTTTTTTTTTTTTTTATTATAAAGCCAGATGAAACATCCCAACGCTGAAAAGTTTTATGAATTCATTTATTTATTTATGAATCACAAAAGTTTTTACGTGGATCGCCAAAACCTAAACTATTCCATTGTAGTCTTTCTACACTTAATGCATTTTGCACTTTGCTGCCACTTTACTGGTCATACATCACTGCTGCAGGTATGAAATTGCTCCTCTATGGTAAAGTATGAAATCTTAACAAAGCCACAGTATTTTGTAAGGAGGGGCTTAATTTGCATGGGAGCTCCGATACTGTAATTCTTTTCAATTTTCAGTGATTTTTTACACAATAGAAGGAATTCAGACTATTTACCCTACATCACTGCTGAAGGTATAAAAATTTTCCTCTATGTTAAACGTGCAAAATCTTGACAAAACCACAGTATTTTTAAGGAGGATCTTAATTTGCATGGAAGCTCTGATCCTGTAATTATTTTTAATTTTAACTGATTTTTTTACACTCTAAACGGAATGCAGACTATTTTTACCATACACAGAGCTGCCAACTGTTGAAAATCCAAAATCGTAGCAGCATTTTGCAGGGGAGGGGGGGGGGGCGTATCCGCTGCCGCCGATTGAAACAGTGATGAATTTTCAACAGTATAAAGAACAAAAACAATGATATTTAACAACTTCCAAGTATGGATGCAGAAAATATTATTACAAACTATATATATATATATATATATATATATATATATATATATATATATATATATATATCATCACTGCTGAAGGCTGAAGGTATGAAATTGTACCAGCGATTAAGCAGAGTATTGAGTAAAAATGTCATGTAAAAAAACAAATATATAAAGCAACAAAAAGCGCACAACTTACCCACATAGTCAGGAGTGCCTACGATTTCTCTTATTTCAATACCTTTCGTGATGAGTCTGGATATTCCAAAGTCACATAATTTAACTTCACAATTTGGGAACGGTTTAGTCAGTAGCAAATTTTGCGGCTGAAAAAAAATTATGAGGTTTTGTATAGTTTTTAACAATTCAAATTTTCAAAACGAAATTTTACGAAAAAATTTCATAACATACTCAATGTTTAACAATGAAGTAGGCGGTCCACCCTTTTAAATATTTAATAATTTCATAGATGGCGCGCGATATAATGAACCACCGATTCCAGTGACTTTTACTATAATCGCTGGCCATCAGCATCACTTTTCTTGGTCGTTGAAAACTTTTCTCAGTGCAGTAAATCTAATAGAAGAAGATGCTCAAGATATCTCTTAATAATTTTGGTAAATTGTAATAGTTAATTGATTTGTTTTGAAGTGACCAGAAAACGGTAAACTTTTACGAGCGAGCAATAAACGTTTATAAGTTTCAATTTCACTATACCCCTAAACACAATACAATTCATCCAAATTTTGGTTTGGTAATTCACTTTACTTGGTGAAACAAAGGCAGCAATGAAGAGATAAATGCCTCTAAGTTTTATTTTGTTCATATTCATTTTGAACACCACCCTCTAACTAACATATGCAAAATTAAAAAAAAAAAAAAAAGAAAGGAAAATTTAGTATGCATGTAACAAACGTTCACATGAATCGGGAGAGGGGATCTTCGGGTTGGGGCGGGAATCGCAATTGTCTTCCGTCTAATTAGCGAAAGAAAAACTTGGAATTTCCAAATATTGAATGTTTCCGATTCAGAACGAGATTCAGTTAATCCAAAGCCGGTTAATGAAAGCACAAAACTTTTTCTGGTACCTCATGATGAACATTTTTGTGTAGTCTATTATGCCATGCAGTATAACTCATCTGCAAGTCTTTAAACATTCATTGGAAATAAATGATTGGATTCGGCATAGGTAACATCGAAAGTCAAATTCCGTTAAAGTCAACAAAGAACAAGGACGGATACAAGGGAGGGGCGATGGGGGGGGGGGGATTGCCCCTCCCTTGAGGGACTATGTACTGGAAATTTTTTCGAATTGAAGTGCTAAAATGCCAGTGTAGGCCCTTTTTGATGATGTTATGAAAAGGAACAGGGTTCGATTCTCCTTTCCAGCAGCTTTTCAGATTTGAAGTTTCTAAGGCAATTTTAGACGATCTTGGACGATGTTACGAGTAAGACGTTTGAAAGACTCCCCCCGGAGATTTTGCAAAATGTAAATCACAAAGACACGATTAGCCATCTCGAGTATTGGAAGGGGAAATAATGGATTCAGTGACTATCTTTTGGTAATTTTTCGAAACTGAAGTTTCAAAAAGCGTGATTTTAGACGACTTCCGATGATGTTAGGCGGAGGAGGGGTATTCGAAACGTTCCCCTGAAATTATTTAAAAAAATTGAAGTTCTAAAATGCAATTTTAGAATATCCCTTTCACAGAAAAAGAAAAGAGTACTTTGGGGGACCTCTTTGGCTAAATTTCTATAATTTAGTTGCTTTAGTAAAAAAAAATCCAGTGGCAAGCCCCCCCCCCCCATGTGTGAACAAAATAAGCATTAAGAAGCAAGTTAAAAAAAAAAAAAAACGCCCCCTCGTCGAAAATTTTCTGGATCCGTCCTTGACAAAGAACCAAAACGAAATTCGTGTAGAACCTAGTGATGTAAAATACCTGGGTATTTATTTTTAGGGGTAAATACCCAGGGTATATACCCGGGTATTTATTTCAAAAATTTATATTCAACTAAATTACCTTTCTGTTTGTATTTCACTATGTAACCAATCATATGCAAAACAAATTTTTGCCCAAAAATTGTATTTTGATCACATATTTAAAGAATTATTGTGTGAAACAACTTAGAAATATAATATGATATTCACATTAAATGTGTTGGATATGCGTAATCAATGTCCCCATCTTTCTTTTTTGTTTTTCACTTTTCTAACGCCTCCTAAATACTAAATGCCTATCGCATTCTCTCTTTTAACATAGAGCAAATTGATCCCAATAAGCATATTTTCGGTCTTCTGGCTACTGCCAACTATCGAAGGTCGAAAGCATTAGAAATTAAAAGCTGAGAAAACAATTGGATAACTTATAAATTTAAATTTTATAACTAACCAATTAACGATTTGATTTGAATTGTTTGGATCCATCGTCATAGCAGCACCATCCATGTATTGTCGTCAGGTAGTAGTGTTGTTTGTGTACCGGCGGAGGATCACTTTTAAAGCAAATGTGATAGGCATTTAGTATTTAGGAGGCTTTGGACAAACTAATTACAACTCAAAGCCAAAACTAACCAGTAGCATGATATTATGAAAAATCAATGAAAAGTTGAGTTAGTGCCATCCATGTGACAAAGTTAAACTTAAATCCCTTTGCTTTACCCTATAAAAAATTAAATTATCCTGCCATCCTATTTAAGTTTTAGAATAGTTCATTCTAAATTCTGACAGTTTTTTTGATAAGATTTCATTAGGCCTTTAATTAAAGAAATTATAATGTATAAATTTTTATATTTTTAATCTTTCATTTTACAGTTTATGTTTTAAAAAGAAAATCATCACCTTTTGATACCAACTAAAGTTTTTTTTTGGCAAAATGCACAATTACTAGGAGATTTACCCTACCTTAGGATAAACACCCAAAAAAATTTACCTTCCCACCCGACATCACTAATTGCGTGCATTAAAAATACTTCAAATAAATTTTCATCATGAAGTACTGGGGAGCAAATGCAAATGAGCAAGGCAACAGAAAACAATATATATATATATATATATATATATATATATATATATATATATATATATACAGATGGGGGACAAAATAATATGAACACCTGTGAAATAAGGAAAAATCTTTATTAATAGGGATTTGGACCACCCTTTGATCGAAGAACAGATTGAATGTGACGGGGGATAGATGCATAAAGGTCATGGACAACATTTAAAGGAATATTAAGCCATTCCTCCTGCAGAATGGTCTCTAATTCCGAAAGTCCGGATGGAGGTGGAAATCGGGAACGAAGTTTGAACTCTAAATATCCCCATAAATGTTCAATAATATTTAAGTCCGGAGACTGAGGGGGCCAGGAGAGATGTTCAACTTCACTGTCATGCTCTTCGAACCATTCTTGGACACATCTGGCAGTGTGTATGGGGGCGTTGTCGTCTTGAAAGAGCGGTCGCTCTCCAGGGAACACAGTCTGGACAAACGGATGGACATGATCCTCTAGAATGCTCAGATAGTGATTAGATTTGACACGCCCATGCAGAATAACAAGTGGCCCAAGACCACGCCAAGATATCGCACTCCATACCATAATTGAGTCACCCCCATGCTTCACAGTCGGCAAGAGGCATTCAGGATTAAAGGCTTCTGAGGGCGTTCGCCAGACATAAACGCGCCCGGTAGTCTGAAATAGGGTAAATAATGATTCATCTGACCATATTACCTGTTGCCACATCTGTGGGGACCAAACTTTGTGGCCTCTGCACCATTGGCGTCGCTTGAAAGCATTAGTTGCTGTCGCCAAGGGTTTTTGAATTGCCACTCTGCCATAAATGTTCGCAGCATGAAGTTCCCTTTTGACAGTTTTTGTTGAAACGGGGTCCTGGAGATGGCTGTTCATTTCAGATGTTATTTCGGATAAGGATTGCTTGCGCTCTCGGGCTACTATGCGCTTCAAAGCTCTTCTATCCCTATCAGCAAGCTTTGACTTTCGGCCACTGTGGTGCTTTGAAGACGTCGTCTTACCTTCTTTCGTGTATGCTGTCATAACCTCTGACACCGTACCTCTTGCACACCCCAAAAGCTTTGCTGTTTCCGTAACCGATGCTCCACTTAAACGCGCCCCAACAATCATTCCTCTTTGGAACTCTGTAAGGTCTGACATCTCAACTTATTACAGAAATTTAGAACCAAGCACGCAACATTTGTGACTACTGTTGAGACACTGATAGGTTCCTCCTCACGCTCACCAGGTGGCAGACTTCTGTTGCAGGTGGCGTGGCTGTACTATAGGTGTGAAATACGGCATACTTTTTCATAGGTGTTCATATTATTTTGTCCCCCATCTGTATATATATATATATATATATATATATATATATATTGCTTATTAATATGAAAACTGTTTCCATATTTGTCACGTTACCACTTAAACAGCAATAAAATAACTAAATAAATAATATCATAGTCTTAATGACTTCTCAGTAAATTCTTCCAAGCATCCCTCATGCTTCCTTTTTTTTTCATTTTGGATATGACTAACCTAGATTGTGGTTTTGAAATCCTAAAGTTCATAATTGGGACAAGTATAAGCAATTCAATGATGACATTGAAAAGAAAGATTCTTTGGTTCACGATATGTTTCTTCCATAATTTCATCAAGTCTTCCAATAAAAAATATTATAAACTGTGTAATACATATGTATGTATCAGTTTTACCTATTATTTCATACTTAGATTTAAAAAAAAATTTCAGACCCACTTTTTGCATTTTTTTTTTTTTTTTTGTAAAATACCCAGTTTTTGGGTATTTACCCAGGCCTTGGGTAAATACCCAAAAAATATTTACCTACCCACTGGGTATTTACCCGATCCACATCACTAGTAGAACCTCACTAATCCGAACTAATAGAAAAGCTAAGTAGTCCGAATTACTGAAAGTACAAGGAATTAAATAAAATAACCTACAAATTGGGCCAAGGTACTTAAAAAAACTACCGTACACGGTAAAAATTGTATTTTGGATTCAAGAGAAATAAATTATAAAACTACATCAGAGAAAATTAAGTCTTGTATGCAACAGGCCTTCAAAAATAATACATTATTGCGCTAACTCGTCTTTTATTTATTGTACACTATGTCATCTATATGGCTGTCTGGATTAAGCGAAGTCCGGTTTAAAAGGGTGCGGATCAATGAGGGTTTATAGTAATTCAACCGACAAAAACGTCCCAAATGGAGAATTTGTTCAAAAAACCGCACCTTTTCCGGTATTACGATTTTCTGAGAAACTAAATTTCAATACAATGAAGCATTTTATCTCTGGTGCAACTTTTTCTTTGGCACTGTTGCGGCGAGGCACGATAACATTTCTTCCATTCACGACTTTTTGTTTTGGCTTCGATCGTGAAACCGCCGCAGCGTGTCGAAACCCTCTCCTTCCAGACGTAGGTAGGCGAACCGTCCGAAACAAAAGTTCCACGCACCACTCAAAAGATTAATAATTGTCGGAAGAATATCTACAATAGTCCACGTTACTTTCGCAATGGCCGATGACCTGGCAGAAGTTTGCGCAAACAGTGAAAAATTGGGCAACAAATAAGATACAATTGGAAGATCGTGTTTTTAAAAAAATCGAGGCCGGTATGACGTCGGTTCGAGTTCTTGATTTTTTTTCGACACATCCTCGGCTGAGTGGAATATCACTTCCGCCCGTCTATATAACAAAACTCATTTTCTAAGGCAGAAATGTTTCTCAATCATGGCACGAAACGAATACAATTTAAAAAGTAAAAGATTAACATCATTACCAGTGGAACAACAATGATTAGATACACTCGCACTAAAACAAATAAGTTTAAGGATTACATGACGTATTAATACATTAAGAAAACAGAACAATGAGCTAGTTGTCATCATCCTCGATATTAAATTTATAGCATATTACAGAAAACGAAGTAAAGTAACAAAGTTCTTTATCATTGCGAAAGAAGAATAACGTCAAAAAAATATCAGTCGCAATTTAAAACTTATTTATTCAGAAAGAATAAATGAACGTCACAAGGTATGTCCGTTCTCGAAGCAAAGACTAGCACTTAGGATAAATTAAGGGGCGATAGGTTGAGGATGGACATTTTCTTCTCTCAACTGCTATCTCTGTCTTTTTTAACACCACTTTGGAAGAATTCCTGAATACGGTTTTTTTGCACCTTTTACTTCCGAGTTCCTATTTTGATGAAATCATAACAGATTTTACGCATGCGCAATTTGGTCCTAGGTTTCGGCTGAGGAAAACAGACGGTACAACTGGTTAAGCAACACTTGGTTCATTAAGTTTATTTTCAAAATACAGCATAACCTCGACTCGTCTATCCAGACAAACTAGGGCTGAAGTCAATCCGAAGGATCAAAATCCCGAATAATCCGGGGTAATATCTATATACTAGAAAATCGCCCATCAAGGTATGACGTGTGAAAATTGCTTGCCTTCTTCTACATTTTAACCAAGCAATTGCCTGTTTGGGAATATTTTGATGTTGAAATTTCAACCCTAACTCCAGTGGATTAACCTTGAATTCCAGTAGATAGCATTCATAGTTGACCGCTTTTTCGTTTCTTCATTCCCCTGAAATAACACAGTCTACCAGTATAACAGTTCAGTTACCGGATCGAGTTAAGCCTTTTCACAATGAAACCTTTCACTGCATGTTAAACATTACCAAAACATATTATCAAATCATCACGCCGTGGCGCGAATTTCATTGTTAAAACACGCGGGTTACTCTATCATCGGCTATTATTTATATGAGGATATAAATATGCTTTCCACATTATTACTAGCCATAAAGGTCCACAGTGTTGCATAAAATTACAGTATAATGTTTCATGAGAGACGATCGAAGTTAAAGAATGGGCTTGTTTCCTTCAGTCAAAAGTAGTACTTTTAGTCACTGAAATTGATAGAACAAGGGGAAAAAAATAATAAAATAAAATAAAATAACATGGACCCTGAAAATTCTTTCATTTTCCCAATAGTTATTTTTTAATTAAGTTTTTAAAAAGTCCGATTTTTCAAACAAAGCGTGGTCTAGATGACGTCACAAATGATGCTTTTTGGCGCATCTTTTGTACCGCGTTTCCACGCTATGATAATCAAGAAGCGAATTAAAATTGCGCTCTACGCTTGCTATCAACCATATCGTTGCCAATACACGTGAATAAAGGTGCGAATCAAATATTTTGCTCTGTGAATGGCAACACAGAATGGCATTTCATCATTTGTGATGTCATCGGCAAGAAATGTAAACAATGAAAGATCATGATTTAAGTAATTTTTTTAAAATATTAAACCTTGTCAAATTTTTTAAAAAATGATTAGATCCAATGTTTTTAAGCATGTTCTTTCAGAAAAAAATACTTTTAAAATATTGGAAACGACTCCATTATCTATTTTTAATAATTATATTAAAAGAATTTTTTTTCCCTGTTTTGTTTTTGCAAGATCTCCTCTATTGATAATCATGTGTTTTGTAACGAAAACGTAAAAGTAAAATAATAATTGAAAATCATAAGATGCTGAGGTTTTAATTACTTTGAATATACATAAAAATTTGATACCACGTGAAACCTGCGTTTTCACGGTATTTCTTCCGCAGTTTTAAAATAATCTTCTGCATTTTACAGATTAGGGCTTGGCAGGTTTGGCATAACTACTTACGATATTAAATTTAGCATGACACTTTATGCCAATAAAATTTTCTGCTAGCTAATACCTCTTGCGAAACAAAACTTAACCAGATTCTTTTTCCTTCCCTGCGCTATTTTTTCCTCTAATTTTACCTCTACCAACGGATGTAGAAGAAAATTATCATTCCAACATCTAGTTTTTTATTATAACATGCTTCGAGGCATATAATAAAATGACAACGTATGCGAACAACCTTTGATCTGGAGATATTTGACACTCCTTTGTTTTGCGTAAAGCACTGACATAACTTTTATTGCTAACAAAAAGAGAAAAAAAATGCCTTAAAAATAGATTACCCAAACGTACATATCGGCGATCAGAGCAAAACCATGTTGCGACAGTTGTTATAGTGTCCTTACTCGAACAAAAAAAAAAAAAAAAGATCTAGTTCCAATAAAATGAGTGCCAGAAACAAAGTTATTAATGCCATGTATAACAAAAGAAGTGGAGGTACAATATAGTTCAGGTCCTTAATCTATGTCCATCAGATTTGCAAGAAAAAGAGCAGATCGTCAGAAAAGATTAAGGTTTTTATTTCAATACTTTCCTGAATCATTAGTTTTTTTCCTTTGTTTTTCGACGTTGTGGGACGTTTTCCATTATTTCGCAGCCAGCGGGGGGATATCTTGGAAATATTTTTTTTATTGTCCGGGCGTGCAACAGACGGGGCCACTGTAGATGACCCGGAGAGAAGAGTCCAGGAAACAAAACGATACTACCTAGTTGGGAAAGTAGGTTACGGAGTACAAGATCACTCCCTAAGTCGAAAATCAAATTGTAGTATTCGAATATAATACCTGTTTACTTTATGATTTTTTTCCAATCAAACAAAGGATGAGAAATTAATTCGTATTGAAACAAGCTTTTTTTTCCCCCCCAGTTAGAAAAATAGAAACATAATTTATTGCGAGAAGTTTTAAACTTAAAAAGGATTCTAAATGTTGCGTTCTTAAGGGCCATTCATTAATAACGTAAGGATGATTTTGCCCCCCTTCCTCTAATGTAAGGGTAAGTAAGATTCCCCCCTCCTCCCCTCCCCTATCTTACGTAAGATTCCATTTCGTTTTTCAAAATAACGAATCTCACTGGAATCGTTATTAAATTCACTATTACATTTTTTTAAAAACCTTTTTGTACAAGGGGCCATTCATTAATTAGGTAAGGATCTAAGCGGTTGGGGGTTGGAAAAATCTCTACGTACCCTTAGCTGGGGGAGGAGGGGGGGGGGGTTCAAATTCATTCTTACGTAATATTTTCCAAGTCGATATTTACATTAGAAATCGCGCGGCCAAATGATTTGACAAAGATTACATGAAGGTAAAAAACGTATTAGGATGAGCTGCTTTTTATTTGTTTTACAGAGAATGAATAGGGTGAAATATAATTTAAAAAATGCACTATGTGTGGCAAGTTTTATTTTTAATTAGTATCATACCATATACAAAAAAATGTCGAAAAAACAGTCAGTCTAAATTCTAATGTTTTAGCAAATATTTATTTACACAAAAAGGTTTAATTTAATGATATTGAATTTAATTTCGGTTCCAGTGAG
Source organism: Uloborus diversus (assembly GCF_026930045.1). Taxonomy (NCBI): domain Eukaryota; kingdom Metazoa; phylum Arthropoda; class Arachnida; order Araneae; family Uloboridae; genus Uloborus; species Uloborus diversus. The sequence goes on from NC_072737.1 coordinate 140,877,184, forward strand.
GTTATTTTATTATTTGAGAAAAATGGAATCTTACGTAAGAATAGGGGGGAGGGGTTTGAAAAATCTTATGTACCTTTACATGGGGGGAGGGGATCAAAAATTGCCAAAACCATCCTTACTTAATTAATGAATGGTCCCCAAAGAAATATTTTCTAAAAGAAATCAAGACTAAATGTTTTTTCGACAAATATTTTTTGAAAATTATGCGGTACTAATTAAAAATAAGACATTCCATACACAGTGCGATTCTTTTCTATATTTTACACTATTCATTCTTTGAAAACCAAGTAAAAAATAGCTCATACTCATCAGCAAATGAAATATGATCCCTGCGAAACAATTTGACCGCGCGATTTCTAATATAAAATATCGACTTGGAAAATATTGCGTAAAAAAGGGTCTGACCCCTCCTTCCCCAAGTAAGGGTATGTAGAGACTTTTCCAACCCCCCTCCCTCTCGGGATCCTAACGTAATTAAGGAATGACCCCTTACTAAAATAAAAGCGGTAAGTGTAAGCTGTAACTACTATACGCATCAAAGGCCCAGAAAGGGCCAATTTAAGGAGTTTTAGGTTGGTCCCAGAACCAGTGGTTTTATTCGAAATAATTTTTTTAATTTTATTTCAATAACTTTAAAGAAGACTTGAATCGATGTCAATAGATACCGAACTTGTTTTCGTGATACGAATGATGGCTACATAATCAAGAGCGAAGGCACAAAGCTCACACTTCACTGCATTGAAAAAGGGTTCCCTTAAAATCCCGAAACACGAGTAGGCAGCAAACGGTAAGTTTTGTGTAATAAATAGTTGTTTTTTTATATCTCATTTTACTTTTCAAGCACAAAGGTATTTATTTAATTCGAACGTCCTATCGCAATTCGTGATTGCGTAAAACATAATTTGGTTTAAGGTGTCTACGTTCAAATTAATGCCAGGGGCTAGATGTTGTGAGCTGGGTGTTTTAAAAATTAGTTTTTTTTTTTGGTAACATAAGCGGTGAGTTGAGTGCACTCCACAAAATTTACCAACTAAAAATGGAAACATTTCAATGATTTTTGTGTTTATTCATACATTATAAATACAACTGAAAGAGTACCGCAAGTGACATATATATATAAAAAGCCATACAGGAAAACCTTACAAAACGTTTGAATAATTAAGTTCAATGGGGTCGTTTCCAAAATTTTAAAAGTTTTTTTTTTTCTTTTCTGAAAGAGCATGCTTAAAAACATAGGATCTGACCATTTTGTAAATAATTTGTTTAAGTTTAATATTTTAAAAAAATACTTTGATCGGTGCGCTTTCATTGTTTACGCTTCTGTCATGCGACATCACAAATGATGAAATGCCAGTCAGTGTTGCCATTCACAGAGAAAAATATTTCATTCGCACGCTTTACTCACGTGTATTGGCAACGATAGGGTTGATAGCAAGCGTAGAGAGCAATTTTAATTCGCTTCTTGCTTATCATAACGTGGAACCGTGGTAGAAAGATGCGCCAAAATGCATCATTTGTGACGTTATAAAGACCACGCCTTGTTTTCAAAATCGGACATTTTAAAAATTAATTAAAAAATAACTGTTGGGAAAGTGAAAGTATTTTTTGGGTCCATGTTATTTTTTTAAATTTATCTATCAATTTCAGTGACTAAAAGTAGTACTTTTGACTGAAGGAAACAACCTCATTGAAGGGCTAGGGGCAAGAATGTGATATGCACATGATGTGAATTTTCAGTAGGCCAATTTCCAACATTTTCAAAGGTATTCTACATTCAATATTCTGCAATACTAAAATCAGATATCTTTTTCTACAAATGACATAACCCATTGTCATGTTTATTTCAATTTTCGTTATGAGAAACAAAAATTTTGATTGAAAAGTTACTCCTTGTGGCTTTTCACATTTCTGCCCTGAGACCTTCAATTCTTCTGGGATGTAAGGCCTCACCAGATAAGTATTAAAATTCTCAAGGCAACATATAAACAAATTGCTGTTAATTTTTGTAAAACGACAGGGGTAAATTATCCGCAATTCATAATGATACTTTGATTTATAATTTTTGAAGTAAATACATATATTTTGTGATAAACTTTAAAGTTCTCAACGGGATAACTCATGCCACGCTACTTGGCACAGTTTAAAACAACTTCGACAAAATTTAGTCTATGAGAAATCGAAAGTTCTGGAGTAGTTGTATAGAAGAAAAAAAAAATAACTTAAAAAAAAAAAGCCGGAACTGCAGAATTGCTGATCAACAGAAAGGTTTTTCACACGAAGGATAGTATTCTGCATTAGTAACAATCGAAATCAAAAGTAGGAAGAGAAAAAAAAAAGCAGGGAAATTGATTTTGATTGTATCTTGATTACCCGAAAGATTTCAGTCATCTTGATAAAAATCATGGATGCATTCACACAAAAGTCATTACATATGAAACGACCAATAGCTTTCCTCTTTCTAATGGATGTGGACAGATAAAATAATAATGGCAAGCGAAAGTAGTTTTTCGAGAGAAAGTTTACAATGAAAAATACTTGATTCAGGTTAGCATTAAACAAAAAAAGCAGTTTTTTCTCACATTGAGCTTTGTAACAAAGATAAAAAGCTGATATTTCGAAAGTATGGAATATAGTCTCTCTTATCACTTACTTAGACAGTGGCGTAGCCAGAAAAAAATTTCGGAGGGACATAAGGTGAAATTTTGGAGTAGATATGGTTAGTTTTAGTCCTTTTCTATGGTCAAAAATGGAAAATTTCTGGTTTTCGGAGGGGAATTTTTCCCCAAATCTACCCCCTGGATGCGCCACTGCTCTGAGAGTACATCATTATAAAAGTTGCTATAATTGAACAAAACTAAGGGCATAAAAATTTTCGTCTTTTGCAGCAGACAAATTAAAACTTCAATTCAATAATGAGCGTAACATTAGTTTTCGTTATTTAGGAGAGGGAGAGAAAGCAAGTATACTGCTTGTTTTTTGTTAAAAACAGCATTATCAATTACATTTCCTATACTGTAAAAAAAAAAATGAAGTACTACTAGAAAATGTCTAGGAAACTGGGCTTCCATCCATTTTACTAGTGATTTTCCAGTGGTACAGCAATTTTTTACAGTGTAGTACAAAATCATTTTCATTCTAAACTGACGCTTTAATTTTCGCAAATAAGTAAATGTTAAAGATGGATTTAACTAAACGAATTAGCAGTTATTAAAGCTTTGGAAGTGAGACACCGATTAACCACTGATCACAGTGTCACAATCTCACAATGATTTTATTTGTTCCATCATGCAGTGCTTCCACAGCTCTAACAATATTTTCGTATCAAATATAAACGTATCAAATTTTTGAGCAGATTTTATTTGTTACTATTAGTCTTGGAGAGGAAAAAATCAACTTTTGTATCAGTCACGGAGAAGGAATTAACTTATTTACCTGTCACGAATCATGACGTAAAATATCAACTTTGTATCTTTAAAACGCAGGGCAATTTTGATAGTATTACACATATGTATATTGGAGAGGGGAAAATAAAGATGTCAATTACAAGCGAACGGTAAAAGAAGGGAGGCCAAGCTCAAGGACATCCAAGAGTAGCTTGAACGACCTTGCCGAGCAAAAAACTGCAGTAAAAATACCTGGTTGAGGAGGGGGAATAACTGATGACTCGAAATGAAGTTTTCACATTCCCTACCTATCCCCATCACGCCTGTTCCGGCAGATATTTGCACGCAATGTGAGACAGGTTCAGAATTGTTAGATAAGATCACGACAGAAATCCATTTTTTAAAAGCATATTATCCGTTGACAATTGTTTTGAAAAATGGATGTTTAAAAAAAAAAAAATGATCCATTGGTGTAAGTCATACAAATGATGGTTTAGCAGAATTCTGTTTACCGTTTGATCGTGCCAATGTAAATACGTAACATTTACACAAACTCGTTAGGTTAGGTTTGAAGTTGAAGGGCCAGGCTTCTTTCAAATACTAACAGCAATGGATTTTAAAAAATTGTAAAATAGTTCACAGTGTAGGAAAGATGCAAAATTATTAGAAAGAAAAAACTTGTTGTTGTCCCCCCCCCCTTTTTTTTTTTTGTCAACCACGTCATCATCCTAAATTTTGCACTTATTTAATTTTTACAAAATTTTCTTTAACCTAATCTTGGCACAGTAAAGGAAAACATACTTTGAAGCAGTGCATGGTTATCACAAGAACAAACAAGGAAGCTTTTTAACGAGTTATTATAACTAAAATTAAAAATTTACTCTCGACTGGGTCGCAAATAAAAATCAAGAAGGAAAATTAAAAATCTTTTTAAAAGCCTAGCTATTAAAAATCAGTTATAAGTATTTTATTTGTTAACAAACAGAAACTGGCTACAGATAAAAAATTTAAATCATTGCTTTTAATTTCCTTGTCGGGTAACAATGAATTCGGTTACCAATCGCGTGAATAAAGGCTTAGTCATATTTAAAATGTGCTTTAAAATATATATATATATATAATTCGAATTATATATAACATGGAAGTTTCAAACACATTCTATCAGACGCAGAAAAAAAATACTCTTTATTTTGATATTAAATTTTAAAATTTTTTGAATTTTCACTGCAAAAATCGCGAAAACCTTTTAGAGGTTTTAAATTAATATCTTCGTTAATTAATGTCATCCGAAGACGCAACCTAGCTAAGAACACTCTCGATCAACTATCCTTTCGAACATTTTTTTTTTTTTTTTCGAAATCGGTCCATCCGTTTAGACGCTGGAGTGCCACAGACAGATACACAGACGCACACACATCAAACTTATAACCCCCTTCCTTTGTGTGTTGGGGGGTTAAAAATGATGTCTCAACAAGAAAGAGTTCTTGAATTTAAAGGGGATATATGTAAGATCTAACGCGTCACACCACCACACTAGATGGTGACGCCTAACGTCACATACAAACTGACATGCCATGTTTATCATGTTGCATTTTGTTGTTTATACATGACTGTTTTTGTGCCAAACGTCGATCTACGAATTCAACCCTAAAACACACATAGGGGAAATCCGGGTAACGTGAATACCTTAAGCTTTTCTTGATTATTGTCGTTTAGTTATAACTTTAGAAATTAAAACAAATGTTTATAATCAGTCTTCATTTAATGCACTTGCGTAATGCAATAACAGTTGTCCTTAATATTAATTACACTATTGGATATAAGGCCAGTTTTCAACAATGGCATGAATATCCACTTTGCCCAACACCCCGGGTCAAGTGGATTCGTTACTAGGGCAAAGCGAACAACATTATTTGTCATGAAACTAAACATTAAAAATAAAATAACCATCGAAAATTAAAGGAACATATCCAAAAAACATTTTTTTGCTACAATGCTAATTATTGTAGTTATTGCAAACAAAGAAATTAAACTTAAAAACAAAATAAACGTAGAAAACAAAAGGAACACATTTAAAAACATTTTTTTTGCTGCAGTGCTAATTGTTGTTGTTAATACAAACAAAGAAACTGAACTTAAGAATAAAATAAGCATCGAAAATTAAAGGCTCATATTGAAAAGCATTTTTCTGCAATACTAATTATTGCATTAATTATTGTAGCAAGCAAAGAATTTTTTTGAAAAAGTCAGCATCCAAAATTTAGGAGCATATTTAAAAAAAAAAAAAAAAAAAAAAAAAAAAAAATTTCTGCTACAATACTAATTATTGCAGTTATCACAAACAAAATCATTACCATTTTCGAATTCTGAACACTCTTTATGACATCACTCAGTACAAATATGACATTTTATCATGTTTTCTATTGGCTGATCAGCTTCTTCAATGAACATTTCATCACAGTAAATGCACCTTACATCAAATTTTTTACTTCCTTCTTCTTATCATTCTCTTATGCAGTCCTATGTTTTGTAGTAGAGATTTTTGATTAGTCTTTTTGGTACTTGGTCTCTTTTTAATAGTCTTCTGAGAAGGTTCAGTCGAAACATAATCTAATTACTTCATGAAAGTCTTTTTTAATTTTTCAAATTTTTGTCTTTGATTGTCCTTTACTGGAGTACCTGCCTGGAGTGTAGATCTCTGTAGTTTTTATTTACGTGTTGTTATTGGTTTTACAGCATGAGGAATAGGTAGTAAAACGAAAGGACTGTAGTAGTTCGTAGAACTTTCAGGTTTGAGTGAAGCGGCGGGAATATCATTGCCTTGGACTTATTCTATTGTTTCAGATCCCATGGGAGTATAAGGACGGTCTTCAATGGTAGTATTGTCTTGAGATCTTAATATTGAAGGACTTTCAGATTAGAATGAAGTGACGTGTCATGACCGGGCAAAGTGAATATGGTATTCACTTTGCCCAATCCGCTTCGCCCTTCAGGTACATTTTTGAGGTTACTAAATATTGCTAGAAAACCAGAGCATCTAAACTCGTCGTGTACGGATAGTTGAAAGCTACATAATCGTACATCAAATCCTACTCATAACAAAGAACATGTCACAAATAGTATTAAAGTTATAAATGAAACATTAACCTCTGTAAACAAATATTTTTTTCTCCAAAACATACTTTGTTCGCTCACTGGCGTTGTATTAGGTGAATATGTCCCGACGTGTTTGCCGCACACGGAGCGGCAACAGGCGACCGTGGCTACGACAACGCAGCTGCCGGCGGACCAATTATTTGGGAGTTATAGGCAAAATTCGCTTTGCCCGGGGTATCCACTTTAGCCGGGTTTCCCTAAGCTCTAATTCTACTTTCTAGAAATTTCCCAATAAAACAGCAATTCTCGTATACAGTTACTTCCTTTAAACTTTCGTCGTCAAAACCAAACCTGATGAGTTAAGTCAAATAAACCCCTCTCACTAAATCCAACAATTGACATCCAAACAATAGCTCATCACTATTTCCGGAAAATACCGTCCTTCGGTCCTGGGTCTTGATGAAAACGACATGCTGCTGCTAACATATTTCTCCTTTTCTACAAATGCCAACCAAAAAGAACCCCCCCCCCCCTCCAGCAAAAAAAAAAAAAAAACACATTTAATCATCATTATTGCCAAAAAATATTGTCCTTCGGTCTTGATGAAAACGTGGCGAGCTGAACTGAAGCTGTTGAGGATGACAGTTATATTCCTCATTTTCCACCAATCGAATGTAAGTAAAAAACAAAATTATTTAATCTGTTGACTGAAAGGAATATGGATGGAGTGCCGTGCCTAGTTTTCTGGAGGTGGTTCAACTATTGATGCTAACCAATAGAAAATACCCATAAGCTGAATCTTTAAGAATGTTTTCTAGAAATTTCCTATTAAAAACAACCATTCTCGTATGCCAAGCAGGGGTGAATTTGAGCTAAAACGCACCGGAACGTCGTTCCGGTACTACTTTTCTGGAAAATGTTTTTCCTTTTTACCAAGAGCTGGTCACGAATCAGGATTCAACTATTTTTTTACATTAGCATTCTTGCACTGAAAATTCGCGAGTTTACTCCTGTGACCAAGAACCCCCTCAAAACCTCACTAAATTCAGCACCCGATCCCAACAATAACTCACATCCTTATTGCCGAAGAACATCGTAGTGTGCTGAGAGCCTGGTGGGATGAATTGCTACTGATGAACCTTCTTCATCTTCCCTAAATTGAATGAAAGTAAAACCAAAATTATTCAACCGCTCGAATGAAAGAGAATGTGTCGTGTGAATTGGAGTGGCGAGTCCAGCCTGTTGGAGATGCCGTTTGCCCTGGATCTCTCGAAATGATCGGACTGATATCTGAAGGCGGTCAAGGTTCATCAACAAAATGGACAAAAGGAATTCCAGGCGCGGTGGTTTATCAAAGCAAAACAATGCAGCGACGAGTGATAATGTAGAGAAACAAAGAAATGCAGGTCCCGCTTGTCACGAGTTATTATAAATCATCTGGCGGAAAATGAAAAAAGTTAATAAATGATTCATGAAGTCACGATCCAACATCATGGACTTGCAGCTGGGTGTACTGTTTCTTCCTTCAATAGAAATTTTCCAGCTAGCAGAAACCTGATCGGTCATGATTGTATCCCAAATCTACAGCTCCAAAACTAAAGTATTGTACGATACACATAGAGTGTTATGCATTAATTAGGTTTGACACTGGTAAACTTCTGGGTAATCGCTACTAAAATAATAAAATCAGTAGTATTCCTGTCGGATTCAAGAACAAAAACAACTGCGTAATTATTGAAATATTTTCCTCGTTATTCAAATCATTGGAAAATAACCCCAAAACAGTTCAAGGAGTGAGAATACTTTTGAAATTATCGTAACGTTGAGCAAAATATTGTGTTGTTTTTTTTCCCCTGTCTAATGCTGACCTGCCTGAACAAATACCTAACTAAAATGAGCAACAGTACCAAGAAAATTATAACTATCATAAAACGAATGTATGACAAAAAGATACAAACGAATGAGGACCACTTGGTACCCTTTCGAATCCTTAGCGAACTTCATACAATAGAAATAATATTTTCAGAACCATTTTATTAGGTGAAATGAGATATACCCAAAAGTTTTCTTTGCAACTATAAAAATGATATTCTAGTGTGTAGTCATATTTTTTCTACCAACATTCTTTCATATTAACCTCTTCTCAAAAATTTTCGCTGCGTTTTCTTGGTCAGCCAATCCTTTTCTGGAAAACTCTTTTAGAGAATTTTATCTTTTATCCAGGGGAATCAGCCACCACACTTTGTGCTGTTAGTGCAATTCAAAAAGGCTAGGAAAGGGTAGGATAAATGTGCACCTCTAGAGGAAAAAGGCACCATGAAATGTTTTCCAAACAAGTATGAGCAGGACTTTTTATCTTTAACAGACCTGACTGACAAGAAGCTTTTATCTCTTTTCAAAACTTATGTATCTATTCCTTTATTCATCACGAGGTGTCCAAATAATATTGGTGATACTTTTCAAAAAAAAAAAAAAAAAGACAGCGGAAAGAACGGAAAGAAAATTAATTTACTGGAATTAATTAGGTAATATTTATAAGTAAGTATAGAAACCCTTCAGGGATTGAAATTATGGAACCTCAGTAAGTTGAAATCTGTTTAAGTCGACACATTTTCACGTTCCCTCGAGGTGTCGAGTTATCGAGGTTCCACTGCAGCAATATTAACTCAACTAGCTGTTCGCGTGCGGCATGAAGATTGCTTACGGACTACAGGTTGAGAAGCACTGGTTCAAAACATCTTAAGAGCTTTCCAAACTTTAGACCCTTCTTAAACTAATTTAAAAAACAAATTTGCATTGTTGCTTTCTATCAAGAGATACGTTTGTGGAATTGTAGCATTCTGTGAGTTCCTTGTAAACATCTTAACAGCATTTCCAACATCATCGCGTTACGTTTGCTCCGTGTAGCCTTAAAGCATTTTTTCCCACGCAAAATAAGTCAGTTACATGCCGAAGGAACAACAGCCTGATTGAGAGTAGTGGAATTGAAGGGTATATTTTCACCAGAAGAGTAAATAATGCTTGTTGGACTCGCGGCAAAATCGCCTCCAGGTCAGCTTGTCTACAATCTCGAACGATTACGAGGTCGAAAAAGAATTATGACTGAGATAATTCAAGTTCGGGCTACCATTTAATAACACGACGGGCAAAATCGACTGCCGTTTGTGATGGGCATGTGAAACAAAATATATGTCATTATTTTAGAAATCATGTATAATTTCTGATCGGCAATTGCTTAATTTTTTGCAGTTCGTGCAACGCAGGTGCACGCAGTTCAATTTCATGTAAGAAATTTTGATCGCCGAACGGAAGAAAGCATAATTTCTCGAAACAAAGTTTTACAATAACTTATGTAGCTGTGTTTCAAGAAGTTGCTTTCGAATTGAAGTATGTATAATTATTATTCATATTTCAATTTGAAAGCATTGAGGTTTGAATTTCATATAGTTGGAATATAGGAGGAGTAATTTATCAAAAGGGAACATATCCACTTTTTAGAAAAACTCATTTTAGGACATTTTCTAAATCTTTCAGATGATCTTAATCAAATCACTTACTCTCAAGAAGTTCAAACGGTTCAAATCCTATTTTACTTAAGGGTAAAGTTTGACTTTTCAATCAAAAAGTAACAAATCCGTCCTCCACACTTTTTATTCTGAGCAAAAGGTGACACATCCTGAATGAATCTTTAGTACAAAGACTTTTAGATTCAAAAGAACACATGTCCAAAACCCTCAAATTTTAATCCACTTTTTTTAGCTTTAAGTGCTTTGATAAGAGAATTTGAAAAGGTGAAACATTAGGGTTTGGGTGAAATTGAAATTTTCAACATTCATGTTGTTGTTCAAAAGGGCACATATCCAAAATTAAGATGTCGATATCTCTTTGTTTATTTTTATACAAACATTTTTCACTCTGGGTCATGATTTGCTATGCTTTTGGTCTCAATTCTGTACCTAAATAAGATAATATCATTTTGCTCTAACCCTAATTCGTTTTTTTCACCTCCTGAACATTTTTTGAAAATGGATTCCCTTTTGATAAATCAGTCCTCATATGAAATGTGTACCTTCTAAGAAGTGCTTCTACATGAATTGTATGCAATTGAAAAGCCTTGTTAAGGTTAGAGAGGTCTTACAATAAGTACTTTGATATTTTAACAATAGAGTTCCAACTGAATCATTGTATATGGTGACACCACACTTCTTGCACGAAATAAATCACGCATATTTTGCTTCGCAGAAAGAATTTATAGGAATTCATAAATGCTTAGATACCGCACACATCTTTGGGGAGGAGGCTGACCTTTTCTATTTTATCCCATGTCTGAAATGAAACAAACACACCTATGATATTTCCTTCCGCATCAAACGACAAACCTGGAAATCGAACGTCATTTCCAGAACACATCCGGGTCCCGCTACTTCCAGAAAGGCTTTAGCTCATTTTGATTTCCTGCAATAAAAAAACTTACTACTCTTTTTACATCTACTCGCATTGTCCGCGCTTGAGTCGGTCCCACTTGACCGCTTGACCCTTCCCATTCTCTTACAAGTACCAACCATTTGTTTTTAGGCTTAACTTCCTCTTGCACAAACGCAAAGCTTACGGAAGAACAACCCTCTTTTGTTGGAACACATACGTTTCGTGTACTTCGCCTGAATATGTAATAGCGCTCACAGAAAGAGATGGTGTCGTTGCCCCCTCTCAACGACTTTCACTCCAAGCAAATTTCGATGACATGACCCGAGGTGTCACACATGGTATATTGCTACATTATGCCTCCACCTCTTAACTTTAGCACATTAAATGGGGAAAAGGGCCATTTTTGTAAGTGCGCAATTGTTTCCTCGAAAAGGTTGTAAATCGGCGGAATGATCGACGTTACAGTTTCAAAATGAAAAAAAGGTGGGGTAGTCAGGCCATTAAATGAGCACTTAAGAAAAATAAAGTAAAGTAAATAAATGAAATGAAACAAAAAATAAATAAAACAATTTCATAATACAGCACCCGCCATAATAAAATCACTGGATAATAAAATCAGTCGCTTTTTGAAATCAAATCTAGACGAACAGAATCACTGCAACACCAAAATATGTTAAAACCACCCTTTTATAAAATCAATATGACACTATCGCCGTTTTATAAAATCAAACTTTTGGACATCCTACGTAAAAAGTTGATAAAGGTGAAAGAAACGGAAAGAAGTGGAGGAATCGGTCTCAGAAGATGAGGAAATCTCAGTGCCAAATTAAGTTGCCAAAAAAATACTTAAGACAAAAATAAATGAAGCAATTCATTTCGTTTTTAAAGTATTTAAACTTCAAAATCTTTCTTCTTTTTTTTTTTTTTTTTTTTTTTTTTTTGATGTAGGTATGCCGGTTTATAAAATCAAATGTCCTCAGGACACTTTAGTTTAGTACCCCTTTCTTTTCAGTTTGTTTTCCCCCAACTGCTTTGAAAAAGGCTCTACAAATTCATGCCCCCTCCGAGTTTTGGAATATGTGAAGACTTGATTTAAAGTAGTTGTTACTTAATTTTATTCAATTGAAAGTATTTATGTCTTCAATCGAAAAAAAAAAAAAAAAAACTTTCAATAACAGTGAAACATTTTATTTTTCCAAATGTGTAGTTACCTAGTTCTTACTTCGTAGTTACCAACCTCGGCCTACGAAATTACAACAATGAAAGTAAATGGACCCTTTACCTTTTGAATAGTGTTTTCAGAAACGGCTCGGTTCAGAACTCTAAAAGGAATATCATATATTTTCTGCCTACAAGATAGTGAAAGTGATGCGTTGTATTTCATTGTAATTCAAGCCTTGGAAAACGTTTCGTCACGCCATGATGAAATCGTGCGCGGTTTGTTTGTTCCATTGTAACGGGAAAAGAACTTTTCCAGGGAACACTTTACATTTTTCCATTACGCTTGACTGCACGTTAATGACGAAGATTAAATCGTGCTTGAAATTATTTGAAATGAATCGCTCAAAATTTCATGGGGTAAGCAGAACGTTTTGTTTCATTTTTAAAAACGTTGAAAAGACTATTGTTTCAAAAAAGCATCTATAAAACTCACATGTAATACTGTGTTTAAAAATAAATAAACAACATCGCTTTTTGAAATCGAATCTAATCAAGACGGATACAAGGGAGGGGCGATGGGGGCCTTGAATCGGCAATGTTTCGTAATCGAAGTTTTGAAAACGCGAGTGCAGGCCATCTTTAATGACATTAGGGGAAGGGATAGGGTTTAGGGACATTCCTTCGGTAATTTTTCGGAACTGAAGTTCCAAGAAGCAAAATTTTTGACGATCTTCGTTGAAGCTGGAAAATGTTCGAAACATTCTCTCGGAATTCTTACGACGTTGAAAGTTCTAACGCATGCAATTTTAGAACCTTCAGTAACGGAGAAGGAGAGTACATTCGGGGACCTCCAGCCTCCCAGTCTAAATCTCTACATTTTAGTTGTTTAAAAAAAATATTGTGGCAGCCTCCCCCCCCCCCCAAACAAATATGAATGACATGCGTAGTAAGATATAAGTAAAAAAAAATCAATCGTTGCCTACTTGAAAATTGTCTGGACCCGCGCTTGAATCTAATTTAAGCACTTAAAAACAAAAATGAATTTCGAATACTGAAATATTGAAGAGATGTACCTATACAACTGTATTCCTAACAGTTTTTAAAGGACAGAGTGGAAGGTTGTACGCCACAATAGCAAAACAGGTGTTTTACAACTCAGAAAAAGAAAAATAGCTACACTGGGAACAAAAAGGCACAACAAATATTACCAAGCTGATAAATAATGATGCGACAAATTTGGAATACATATCCAACTGTGTATTTCTTTGAAGACACCCAACGGCTCGGGCAAGCATTTACTTTTCTGCAGGTAACCTTCTTTTTTGTCGCAAACATTTTTCTAGTGAGGCTCAATTAGAGGCACAACTTTTTGCAAACCCATTGCGATCCCTCGATATAGCATCCATTCTTTTACGTGGCACCACAGTCGGCGGATATTTTACCACGAGAATTTTGATGCCCAGTTTTCTCACTAGATGGAGACATCTCATCTCACTTCCATGCGAAACTGCACTAGGACTTAAATTTTGCCGAGAGAACTAACTCCAAGCCTAACAAACACTCGAAGGATTTTTTACATGCCGCATAATCAAACGACAATGACACTGTCGAGCACCACTCTGTCGGATTGCCGCTAACATATAGTAAACATTACTAACTGCCAATTTTGTTAACTATTTTCCTACGATTTGTATATGGGAAATGCTTTACATCGTCCAAAACAGAGATGGTTAATATTTTGCTTTGCAGTTTTCACACTGAGTAGAACATAATTTAACTTTTCATGAAGTTGTATTATGTTTGGTCCAAAGAGTTTAGTACTAAATGGGGCTCCTTAACACCAATAGTTCAGTGTGATTCCCCCCCCCCCCACTTCCCTTTGTTGTTTCCCCATGTTTATCTGATTACGTACATAAGCGCACCTTTTCCCTAGAAAACGGTTTAAAGTAAGAAAACTTTCCCCAAGTTAGTTCTCTTTACATCACATAAATTAATTAATAACTTAAGAAAATAAGCACCAAATGAAAAGGATGAACTGTGATACAATCGAAATTAATTTTTCCGTTGCTTCTTAAAAATGAAAGAAAAAAACCCAACTTTCAACCAAGCACTAATTTAGTTGGGGGATTAAGGGGTCATATTACCCCCCCCCCCCAACGACAAAAGTTTAACAAAAACTGCGTTTTGGGAAATTCAATTTTCGAGAAATTACATGGGGAGAGCCTTAGACCCCCAATTTTGTGCTTAACTATTACATTTACGATATACTCTTCGATCTGTATGGTCATATTTCAATAATAACCGCTCTAGGGATTGCAATACCGAACCGAAAACTCAATACCTATTCGGTACTTTTAAAACGTAACACCGGAATACCGGTATTAATACTAGTATTTGAAATTTCTCAAAAAATGATTGAAAGCATGTTGTTTCGTTGCCGTACTTTATAATTTTGTACAAAAAAAAAGTATTATTTATGAAAACGTACTGTGAACAAATATAAAATGAAGGAACTAATGTCATTTTCAAAAAATCAATAAATAGTAAAAAAAATGATGAAACATAATAGAATTGTCTAAGCCTTGCACTCATTTTAGTGCTCAACTTTCCTACTGTTGAAACTACTCTTTCTGAATTCACGCAGGTCGGTGATACTGTTAACATTGTGGGATTCATTTCCCCTAATTGTCCCTAATTGTCTAGAAGTCCTTCACCTTCAAATAGTTCTGCCTTTTTTCTTGTGGTTATTTTTGGATGACTGTTTTTGTGTGTGTGTGTTTTTCTTTTGTATTGTGTGTATTATTATTATTATTATTATTTAAATGTGTAGCTAGTTGTAATTTCTTTCCGAGAGACGATACTTTTCCAATATTAACGTCATTGTCTCTTGAACAGGAGAGATTTGTGTTTGCTTTTTATTAGCAGTTTGGTTTGAAATTTACGATAAAATTGACTGAATTTGATCTTGTTAGTTTCTCTTATTAGTTTTCGCTTTTTTTTTCCATCAACATTCTTTACAGTTATAATTGTGTAAATATCTTAAAGTATGTTTCAATTGATTAAGCTTTACCTCTATGCAAAATTTAAGGCACTACATATATAATTTCAAAATATTATCTTCCAAGTATAAAGCCAAACAGCGAGACAGGACAACAAACCAATACTGGGGACAACAAAATACCATTTGTTATACTTTCAAGAAAAAGTTTTTGTCAAAATTTAGTACAGTTGAAACAAATATATTTTTAAAAAATCAAAGTATTACTTCAATATAGTTGGAATAAATGTTTCAAGGGACAAATGCAATCAAAATTACACTCGATTTTAACTTTTATAAAACGGAAAGTGAGGGATCAGGAAAATGGAAAAAACAAAAACTTGGTGCTCGAAAGCGCACGAAAATATGATTCAAATCACCATCTAATAATGACAATATTATTTTGAAATCTGTCCGCTACTTTTGTTTAATGATATTCTATTAGTTGTTTAATGATATTCTATTAGTTGCTTTTGAAGCTAAATTTTTACATCAATAGATTGATTTTGGTTTTGTATCATGGAAAAATAAATATACATTTAAAATATAAGTAGATATTTACTAAAACTCTTTAATTATAAACAACTTATTATTTTCAGCTAATACCGAAAATACCGGTATTTTACCTCAGCAAAACCGGTATTACGAAATTGCAAAGTTGCTCAAAATACCGTTATTCGGTATCCCGGTATTGCAAACTGAAGCCGCCCTTGCTACCCCTCTACACTCACATATTTTGCCAATTCAATCATCAGTCGTGGTACTGAAAGACTGCGCACACTGCTAAGCCTAAAAGCGAGGGTCAGTATTTAGTACTAAAAAAAAAGTTATTAGTTCTTCAAATTCTCACCTTGAGATCGAGGTGTGCTATTTTGTGTTCGTGTAAGAAACAGACCCCGGACAGGATCTGTCTCAAGAGACGGGAGGCTTCTTTCTCGGGAACAACTTCCTCGTCGTCCAGCACTCGTTGCAATTCGCCACCGGGAACCCTGCAGACAGAAAGAAGCAAGAATTAGACACGAACAACTTCGGCGGAATTTCACATTCAATGGGTAAATCATATAGACTAATAATAAGAGTAGACCGAGCTATGGCAACCCTTTTGCTGCTCACAAACCAAACCATGTGACTGGTGTGTATCCTAGCAACGGCGGGCGTTGATCATTGCAGACGACATCTTCCATATAAGAAATCATGTTTGCCAAGCGCTATTTAATTTCATATTCAAAACACTCAAGTGCAAGAAAAATGGTTCACTATTGCTGTGCATTTCCTTGCAAAGAAAAATATGTAAAAGGATTAGCTGTAACATTTCACAAAG
Organism: Uloborus diversus; assembly: GCF_026930045.1. NCBI lineage: Eukaryota > Metazoa > Arthropoda > Arachnida > Araneae > Uloboridae > Uloborus > Uloborus diversus. The sequence continues at coordinate 140,893,607 of NC_072737.1, forward strand.
TATGCAGTATTATTAATATTACATTTTATTTAATTTCTTGCAATTTTTCTTTTTCGAGTCATGTTTCGCTATGAAACTTGTAACTATTTCTATTAAATATTAAGTTATATCAGTAAAACACATAGGAATATATTTGATACACTATTTTGCTAGCTTCTGGAAGCATTTTATCTTCAGAGAAGTGAAATGCACTTTGAAAAGGTTTTTACGTGTTAGCAAGTTAGTCTCAATGTTGGCGACAATTTTTCCCCGCCAATTTGAAACACCCCCCCCCCTTTTAAACTGAAAACAATCTTGATTTTTAGTTTTCTCTTTTATGTACACATACTGTCTTTAAATAATTCGTATTTCTATGTTGAAGTTTTGAAATTTCTGAGATTGTCAAATTTGATCCCTATTAATTGTGGTGACATCCGTTTAGTAATGTTTAGACGTTGTTTAGACAGTTTGAAATACCAAACTCGTTTTGAGAAGATACCTTATTTCTATGATATTGATTTAAGAAAGTGAAGTGGGAAAATAATTCAGTGTTTAGTTTACTACAGTGGCGGATTTCTAAGTTGACTACTATCTAGTATAGCTTACGGCGGACAACTTCCGTAGAAAGCAAATGTTTGAAATGCTAAATTCCTTCGGCGTTCATTAGAAACCTAGTATCCCCTAATTTCTTTCACTATTGCAAGAAATGTAGTATAGGCAGTATGTTTCAGCTTAATATAGACGGTAATTTGTTTCAACTTGTTTGCGGCGAATACTTTTAGTCAACACATAACATTGCACTTAAAATGATGAGTTCCAAATGAAATAAAAGTTACTGGAAACTGTTATCCAAAACTAATTACTAATGTTAAAATAATTTATTATTAAAAGAAAAACAGTTCAAACTCTGCACCTGGGGGGAAAAAAACTAATAAAAATCAATTCCGTCTTAAAATACATGTTGAGTGCCAAACTATATATAATGCCGCCATCTAACAACCATGCTGCCAAAGTTTTCGCCAAACCCCCACACCAGTCACATCATACATCTGCGAACCAATTTTCTTCATCAGCAAGAATGCGAAAGCTCGATCTACTCTTATTATTAGTCTATGGGTAAAATAATCGAGGATAAAGCAGGGTTTTAAAACTTTATTGCTAAAACATTTATAAAGATTTCCCAATATTTTCGATGGTGAGATGCGTAACTTTTTATTTTGGGACATATCCATCGAAACTCGCCCGTGATGGTGGAAGCTCTCTCGTGGTGCAGAATGGGCCATCCTAAATTTCTATCGACTCTCCCACAACTGATCACAGACTTTAGATCCTATACCTAGACTATGGCTCGTGGGCAGTAAAGTAGGCAATGGACGCAACGTTCCACAGACCGGGCTTTATAACTGAATCCAAGATGTCAATGTACTCGATTCACGTGACGACTGCGGGAATAACGTCAATGATGGTTCTGTAATAGACGGAGTTCCGATTCTTCGCCGTACACTATCATGTGTACTTTCGTTCTTTCTACTGACACAAGACATCATATGAAAATAGTTTATATCTTAAATATGTTCAATTCTAAAAATGAACCAATTATTTCACACAAAATCTATCTTTTCAATCGTATTTTCGAAATTGGAAACTCCTTGGTTCCTCGTCAGGAAATTCGCGAAAACTAGCATTTTCTTTTTATTTATCACTTTTCTCGGCTCTTAAACGTTACAACGCAATCATCAACACTGACTTTCAAACATATGTCGTTGACACTCCATCAGGGGTGCTTCATTGTCGGGGATGGTTTATGAAGAGATGAAAAGTTATGAAAGACGAACTGCGTTCTTAACCCTGTTCTGAGGGTGTAACCCGTAAAACCCTGGTTGGTGTAAGTAGAGGACGCTCAGGGCTAGTCAAACAATCAAGAGAGACAAAAGCTATTCATTCTGTTTCTAAATTAGTTCTTTTTCCGTTTATTTCAAACATTTTGCTATCATTGTTTAAAATTGTCAATGAACCTATGACCAGGATTTGCCGATATATATCCAATATTTATTTTGAAAATATCATGATATTTTGATATTTTCGATGTTTATTTTTTCAACTACGGTATTTTCAATATAAAAATTACATTATTAACAGTAATATTGTTCATTAATTTTTTAAAATAACCAAAAAGTTATGTACTACATTTTTATGAGTATTAATACATCATTAATGCAGCAAAGTATTGTTTTTCATTTTATGTTCATTCAATTATCAGTAATGTTACAATTTTGATTCACATTAAAAGTGCCAAATTAAATATTACATGTTGGTCAGAAAAAAAGAAATGTATTATAACTCTGCAGCGACAGATGCATATTTTTAATTTCTGAATCATAATATAACTGTGTAAAAGTAGCTAACAGAAGAAAAATGAGTAAAACAGCTAATGCTAAATTAAATCCGTTAAAATTGATAAAAATGTAAAACGAAATATTAGATATACATAATGAAAGAACCTTAATTTTAAGTATACATATTGTAATAATAATAATATCTTATACATATAAAATCTGAGTATCTATCTATGTCCAAGCTTCTTCTCCCGAACGACAGTGAACTGACCATCGAACCAGGTATCGATGGATTCGTCATCTTCCCGTCTTCATGTTTGGCTATTTAACATAATCCTCCGATAATAATTAGCGGAGATATCAATTAAAAACTATTAATTATGACTCTTAGATTTCAAAATCAAATCCCTATTTTTCGAAGGCTTTCCTCCATTTAAATTATTATTCAGTGCTTCATCTCAACTTTCCGCAACAATGCTTTTATTAAAATGTATGTGAGCGTGAAGAAAATCATTGAGATGAAAGATCTGTTGCCATTTTTTTCTCGAACATGAAGAAATAAAATTTGGCTTTTGTTTTAAGGCTTTTCCTGTAATCGGAAGATTTAAAATGTTTAATTTTTGGTTATTTTTCCGCAATTTGCCGCAAAATTTTACTGATTTTTTTTTTTTTTTTTTTTTTTTGTTCAAGCCTGATTGTTGAACACGCGTCACTTCACATAACTTTTATTTCCGAGGTAGACCGTGCAAAGCCGGGCGACGCAGCTAGTAAGAAAATAAAGAGTGATTTGAGGATGCATTTACTATTTTGAAGACTTCAGTTTTGGCTGATATTGGATATATATCAAAATATCGGATATTTTCGAACCCTGCCTGTGACGCACACACTACATTTAAGTTGATTCTTGACCACTTTGTTGATAGAATTAAGAATATTGGTTGTTCAATAAACCTTTAACGATTTTACGCACAACTGCAGTATAAGTCTAAATAAAGTTACATAGATATTCTCTCTAGTTTTCTTTTTTTTTTTAATTTATATTTTTCTTAAGAACTAGTCCACTTGAGCATGCAGGAAAACGTAGACTGTTTACTAAATTTTGAACTTAACAACTTAAAAAAAATTTCTTTACTCAAAATGTAATCAGAACCAGAGTCCTCCAAAATAAATATTGCACTTTAATTTTGTCCGCAATTGTTCGAAAGAACCAAAACCATTTAACGAGTAATGAACTTACACATGAAATCTGTAGTGTAATGCAAATTTTCAAGAACCGCTGGTAAAGATAACTACGAAGAACCGTCCTGGTAACGAACACAACTCAAGAACAATTGCTTTAATCCGCCATTTAGCTTGTTGATATGCATACCTTTATTATTTTCGTTCTTTTTTAGCTCAACACTCATAAGTAACTTTCATCCCCCCCCCCCTCCTCTTCTACTGAGTTTAAAAACTAAAAGCAATACCTGTTTAGCTTTCAAGACAATTATCCATAATTATATTTTTCTGTATTTCTGGTGAGCGATGCTCCATCACAAGCAAACTTTTACTCGATTATGTGCAGATTTTAAAAATCTGTCAGATCAGTTTGACTTCTGTTGTGCACTTGAGGGGGAGAGATTCGTTCTCCAAAACCTCTCCTCATAAACAAACGGAACAATTACAAAGTTTTTCATCAACAAAATAGATGACCCTTGGCCAGCTAATTTGTAGGTACCCTGTATATTGCACTGAACATAGGACGAGAGATCGCAACAGCTTCTACTTTGCATTTAAAAGTATGATTCCAAACAGTAACTTCCAATTTACTAAATAATGGAATGAGCTAACTGGGTTCAGTGTTGCCAACTCATTTTGTGAAATGACAAGAGAAATAGGGTGTCTTCGTGGCTATGAGGTAGAATCTTGGCTTCTTATGGCGGAGACCTAGGTTCGATTCCCCCGGTGTCGTAGCTGTTATTTCCTCTTTCTGCTGTAAATCATTGTTCTATTATGTTATCTGTAAATAAAAGAAGTTCAACCCCTCGAGGCAATGACACCAAATATTTCCGTGTTGCTAACAATAGCGTAACTATGGGGTCTAGCGCCCCTGGCGAACTAAAGAAATTGCGCCCCCCTCCCAGGGCCGCCCACATGGAAGGTCATTAGAGGTCATTATGACCTCCAAAAAAAAAAAATTTTTTTTTGGAACATTTTGATTGATTGATGTTCGACAAATAGGAGGCAGCAATGTAATTTTTTTTTAAATTATTTTCTTTTTTAGAATTGTTTTCAGTTATGCAGTTATGCCCAATGTCCCTTCTCATTAGATGTTATGTATGTGTGTATATATACACCCCCTCTAGCTCTTTTTTTTTTTTTTTTTTTCAATTTTTTTAAAGAATATTTCAAATTCTATGATTTAAAAAAAAAAACTTTTAAATCAGTCGAAATGCCGCCCCAACCCCTGGCTGCTGCGCTCCTGGCGAGAGCCACTCCTGCCAACCCCTAGTTACGCTACTGGTTGTTTAATCACTACGGACAGGTCAACAACAAGAATACTGACATGAAACGTTGCCAGCAGAGTAGTCTTCTCTACAGACATTTTGATGTCAAGTATACTATAAAATGTGGATGCAATTTTAAAAACCCACATCGTTCGAAGAAGTCCGTCTAAGTGACAGAACAATTATTCTTTCCCCTAAAGCTGTCAAACACAAATCAAAGTTTCATTTTTCCCTCCCATCGAAACGTATACCACCTTAAACCATGATACTCACAATTCAAGGACGAGAATTATTTCAGAAGGCGTTTCGTACACTTCGTGCAGTTGTACGATGTGGGGGTGCTGGATGCTCAACTCCAGGACGTGAGCTTCGTGCAAAATTTCGTGCCGCACGTCAGAAGCTCTCCGGCGTTTTCGCATGTACTTGGCGGCATATTCGATACCAGAATCTTTGTGCTTGCAGCGGCGAACAGTCGCAAACTTGCCCCTGAAATGATAAAAAAAAATCATAAAGTCACAAATGTACTGTAATATAAAAAATCATATTAGCAAGCATTGTTCCGAACATGATTACAGAACAATAGATTTTTTTTAAAACCTTTCTGCCGATTGGACCGGGTAACGAATAAAAATTTCGCAGTAAGAAGCTTAAACGACTTTTTTTTTTTTTTTTCCAAATTGAACTAAAATACTTTTTCAGCAAAAAGGACAATAGACAACAGAAATGAATAGGTGGGTCGCATGCAGCCCGAGGGTTGGACCACACTGATGAACTACTTATTCAAGAAATAGATCAGAGTTGGCAAAAACCCGGGTTTTTTTTAAATAAAACCCAAAAAAAAACTCCAACTAAAGCTGGGTTTTTTTAAAAGAAATGTGTTTTTTTTTTTTTTTTTTTTTGTCTTTTCTTAGGGAAAATGTGGGGTACTTGTAGCATAGTGTAGCGTAAGTATATGGACAAAGCAAAAAAATTGTCTTGGGGTAAAAAAAGCTGGAAAATTCAACATTTTCTGAAGAAAAGTAAAAAAGACGACAAAACCCAAGAATGGTGAAGTTTCAGATTTTTTAGTTTCCATGATTATCAACAGTTAAGGCAAAGTTACTTCTCGAGAGATAAAATCTATTGTTTGTTTGTAATTACTACACTTTTTTTTTTTTTTTTTTTTTTTGTATTTTACTTTATAGTATTTCATTTTGTTATGCAAAACTACTGTAGAACCTCAAGTAGTTTAAATCCCTTTTTACTGAATTCTAGCTTAATCAAGACATTTCTTTGAATTTTATGTTGCCTGTTTTTCTATTTCTGTGCACAGCGTAAGAAATATTAAACTTTTTTTGTAAGATAATGAAAATACTGTACATCTTATTCTGTTTTCTGTTCGACCGTTAATCTACAAATATTGAGAAAATCAGCCGTGACAAGACTTAGTCAAGATAATTTGAGTTATTTATTGACCAGTTAAAGAAAAAAGTTAAATATATTTATTTAAAATCTTTGAAGTATTCTTTAATGCTGTTAAGAGTGAAAAAATACTATTAAAGTTCAAAATTAATTTTTTATGTCCATTGGCTGTGGTGAAGAACAAATAAAAAAGTTTAAATTGGGAAAGTATTTAAATTAATTTTTTTTATAAACTTCTTGGAAGATTTTAAAAAACCCAAAAGTGAGCTAAAAATGGTTTTTTTTAAATGGGTTTTTTCAACAAAAAAAACCCATTGGGTCTAACCCAATGGGTTTTTTTTTCCAATCTCGATCCAATTTCTTGATTGGACCAATTTCTTGATCCAATCCGGTCAACCCTGAGATCAAGCTATTCGATGAACTAAACAGAAATCCGTTCCATTAAGTTTTAGACCAACCAAGTTGTTAATTTTAGTCACCGTTCCGTCTAGATGTTCGCGAGAATTGCAATTTAACCATCTTCCAAATTAGGGTTTTCCAATCCCGCGCCGAATTCAGTTCCGCGGGATTTCGGGATTGTAAAGTTCCAATCCCGCGGGATTGACTTCATTCTTCAAAAAGTTAAAATTTTATGACAAAGAGAAAAAGTTGTGCTTTTTAGGATGGTTTGCTTTTATTACTTGAATCAGTAGTTTTCGTGAATTCCTTACAACAATTGTAAAGCACTACAAAGTCAGATCCTAATTAGCTATTATCGTTTGGTAAGCAAAAGTGTGCCGCTCGTATGGGATGGTAAAGGATTTTTACTCTAAAAATAATGCGCTTGGTGAAAACTCGTGCTGTGGCTCCACTGCAATTGGTTTTACTAAAATTAAGAAATTGGGAAGAGTGAGAAAAAGATTCGCATTAACTTCATCTTCTGAAATAGATTTTTCTTTTCTTATGCTGGGTTTTTGTTCAAGAACTGCAAATTTCGGACAAAACCGATGTCTGTTGGACATGTTGTTTGCTGCATCCAATTTAACTTGCATTAATAATACCTTTGTTGCTTCATTAACGTTGTTCACTGCATCAGGGAATTTGATTCATTACAACGAGGGGTGAATACTGCTTGATTTCACCATTTCACCCATTTTCAGTCTCAGTAAAAGTGTTTGGCTATCTTTGCTAGTTTTATCTCTCACTTCAAAGAGGAATTCAAAAACATGAGCAGCTTCAGGGGCTTTCACGGGGGGGGGGGACTGTTGTCCCGGCCTCGAGGCTGAAGGGGAGCCCAATATTTTTCAAATGATGGGTGAAATATAGGATTAAACAATATGAAGGGGGGGGGGGGGCGTAAAAGTTATTTGTGACGGGCCCCAAAATTTCTGTGCATGCTCCTGAGCAGCTTAAATTACTGCACTGTAATGAAAATCATCCTGTGTTCGATACAAGTACCTGTCACCCCTTTTAAAGTCGTGCCGAATACATAAATAATGTCAGATTTTTCATTGCTTTCTTCTTCGGAGTGCACTTTTTGTAACTTAAGTTTTGAGTGTATTACTATAAAGCTTAAAGAAGTGCTCTAACATTGCATTCAGGCTACTCAGCGGGTTTAAGAATATATAATACACTTTCTCTATTTTTTAAGCGTAATATTTACTGGATTTTAAATTTTAGTGATGGTTTTTAAAATGATTATAAGTTTTACGCATTTTTTCAATTGCTGAACGTATGAAAATTGAAAATTCGAATGAGAATACCAATTCATTCTCAGAAAAATGTGCTCTGAAATGGTAAATCCACTGTTGGTCATATGAGACACAGTTTTACTTGCTCTTCTTGTAGATATACGAAGAAGATTCAAACTTCAGATGATGCTTGTGAAAATAATCGTTTTATGAGCGGCAAAAGCTGAAAAACACTTGAATGAAAAAAAAATTTGCGGGATTGGGAATCTCGCTAAAAATCCTGCGGAATCCCGCAGGATTCGGGATTTCGGGATTGGAAACCCTATTTCAAATATAGGATATCGTACACGAGGAAAATGGTTGGAATCACACAATTTCAAATCGGTTTCTTTTTGAAAATATTCATCATCAAATATTATACTATCACAACATCTCAAGCTAATAACATAAAACCAGTATAAGAGATAAAAATCTTGGCTTAGAGATTCCATATCGCTGTAGATGAGTACCGTATGATTTGCCAAAAGCGTTACACTTCTAATCTTTGGGATCTTTACTACGGCCACATTGGAGAAACATTCTGCTTGATCTAAACCACCACGCAGGTCTAATCTAAACGATCTGATGATAACTTCACCCAAATGACTGGGTACAGGAAAGTATAAGAACTACATCCATACCAGGAAGAGCAAAAACTTTCCAGGGTCACATCAACTTAATGTGCTGGCTAATGTGATATCTTTCAGCCATATTAACAACATATTTTCTCCTGAGCATTTTGTTGTGAACGGGGTGGCATTATTTGCTCGAAACTACAGATTCGCAGTAGAACTCACGAATCATTTACAAAACGTGGGCATCAAATAATTCAAAAGATCACGAGATAAATGCGCCATGTTGTCCACTCCTTCCGCCCTCCAAACTTTTTAATTATTCAAAGAGAGTTCATTTTATAAAGATAGCGTCAAGGAGAAAGGATTAATAACATTTCAATAATTTATATTTTAGAAGTGATAAAAATCTTCCATAAGGCAATTACAAGGGTTGGATACAAATTAGTAGAGACAGGTACTAATTTGATTAGCGTCGAGAGACCGAATTGATCATTTTAAACTTGCTTTATGATTTTGCCAAATTGGCTTCCAAGAATCGTATCACGAGCAGCACCGTGTGGGTACTTCTATGTGCGTACGTGAATTGTTATATATACATATTTTCGAAAATATTCAAAGTATGTTTGAAACTCTCTTTTTTTAGCGTTTCCTCCACCCTCCTTTTCTCTTCTGTTTATTTAAATTGAATTGACCCTTCTTTAGTTAAGAAGACAAGAGAAAAATATTCTGTTTTGATCTGTAAAAGACTAAGTTCAACATTTCTTTTCTTGTCTCTTGCTATATGTACGTCCTTTATTAGATCGCTTTCTTTTGAACAACAGAAAGTTCAACATTTAAAATTTGACTTAGAAGTTTGCCTATAACAGCGATTCTCAAACTTTTCCGAGTCGCGGCATCCTTTGAAGAATTCGAATTTTCTCACGGCACTCTAGCCTATCTCTCTGTTAATGTTCTTTCAATGTTTTTCCTCTTGCATTTGAGTTCATTTGTGTTTTCTTGTAGTTTGAATTTGTTCTGAAGAACTTCTAATTAATATTTGTGATGCTTGTATTTTGGTTTGAAAATGTTCAATTAATTTCTGTCATGTTTACATTTTTGACTTCTGGTATCCCCCTTTGCTTGAATTGAGAGATGTCGGGGTACTAGTGCTGTCTTTTTTGCATTTCGCCTGCAGCACTCACGAAGCATCTTAAGGTATTTTCCCTACCCTCGGGGAGTAACCCCCTGATGAGGCCCCAGGGAGTTTTGGGATTTTGATTCAATTTTACGTTCCTTTTTGTTCAAGTTTTATATTGCTATTAAATTTATCGTCTACCCGTATCAAAGTGCTGCCTGTGGCGCCTATTGAACTGAGTTATGAAGCTTCATTCAATTTAATTAGTTTGTATTGTCCAGGTTTAAACTGAAGTTTATGTTAATTTTTCTTACTATCTACTGTGAGTGTATATATATATATATATATATATATATATATATATATATATATATATATATATATATATATATATATATATATATATATATATATATACTAGAAGTACCCGCACAGCAATGCCCGAGCTAAAAATTTAATGGAAGTCCGTTGAATAAAAAAAATTTGACGCCCCCTCCCCCTCTGATGTGAAATGATCATTCTTCTTTGTATAAAATGCGTACTCACCTTTAAAAAAATATAAAAAAACCTACTATGTTACTCATTGAGAAGACATCTTTCATACAGTGAATGAATTTTTCAAATAGGGGCAGTGGTTCCTGAGATTACCTCGAACATATAAACACACAAAAATTCGTCCTCTCTATTATATATATATATACTAGCAGTACCCGCACAGCGATGCCCGTGCTAAAAATTTAATGGAAGTCCGTTGAATAAAAATATTTGACGCCCCCTCCCCCTCTGATGTGAAATGATCATTTTTCTTTGTATAAAATGCGTACACACCTTTTCAAAAAAAAAAAAAACTATTAAAGTTTCTTTGAAATTCAAAACTTTTCGTCAAATCATTAAATTAGATTTACAGTTGCTTTAAAAATCTATTTAGCGAGCGAAGCGGTTTTTACTGCAATTTAAAATATTTCGCCAAATAAACAAAAAAAGACACAAAATAATATCTTTCAAATGTAAAAATAATTCCATAACTCTATTGTTTATCTCCAAACTCGCCCAGCAACTACGCTATCATAATCCATCCGTCTAACGAAAAGCAAAAAAACATCCCGTGGAACATTCAAAAATCATCGTCAGAAAAAAAGAAGAAAATGTCGTACATTTCACTCGGATAAAAACAAATCAAAAGTTTCTTTTCTTTCAAAACAAACCGCCAAAATAATGAATTACATTTACGGTTGCTTTAAAACAATGATCCTAGACTGAACCCTGCTCAGCACCTAACGCGTCAAGCGACCACGCTATTGGAACCCAGCCCTTTTGCGAGTAAAGCGGATGGTTTTTTTTTTTTTTTTTTTTGACAATAATGAATGTTTGGCCAAACAAACAAAAAAGTATAAAATCACATTAACAGTAGCTTTCAAATCTTTATATATTAAGAGCTGCGTTGCCCGGCTCTTCCCGGTCTACCTTGAGAATAAAAATTGTGTCTAGTGACATATATTCAACGATCAGGCTTAAATAAAAGGGAAAAAAAACCACCATGCAAAATTACCCTTCCAAACAATGACGACAGATATTAAAATACTTTTAAGAAATTAAAATGCGGAAGATGGATTTTAAAAGCGTAATCATGGAAACACGAAATAAAATAAGTTTAAGAAATTAAATGCAAAAAAAAAAAAAAAAAAAAGAGGAAAGAAACAATGTATTCAAAAAGCGTAACCGTGAAAACGCGAAAATAAAATGGTTGACAACCTGAATCAAAATGACATTTTTCGAAATTGATTTTAAAACGCTTGCAACTTTTTTCCTTTGAAGACAGAAGCTAAGTTTTTCGACCATAAGTCGAGAGAGATCTGGAGTAAATATGTCGCTTTTAACAATGGAGTCAAAAAGAAAACTTCGGGACAATTCCTTTACGTTTTATTGATAGATTTAATGAAGAAAGTAGTGAATAAATTTCAGCTAAGCCTAAAAAAGTTCGAGCTAAAAACGCAAATTACTCCCGCCGTAATTAAGTTTGAGCATTGATACAAATTGTTTAGAATGCGGAAAATTCTACCCTTTTCAACAAGATATAGTATTAATAAGTGCAAGTAATTTTTCACTCCCATATTCAGGAATTTATGTGAAATTTGGGCCTAAATTGGAATAAAAAAAGAACTATTTATCGGATTTTTTTTCGAATTATAAGCCTATGTTACTCAGTAAGAAAGCAACTTTCATATAGTGTAGGAATTAATTTGACAAAGAAGCTTGTCATTCGCTGTTCTAGAGCTTGAATACGCCACCCTGCGTTGATTTACAAAATCATTAAAAGACGTAAAATATTTCAACATTGCTTGGACAAGGTAGACTTCTCATTGGTATAGTGCTCTTTCTAGGCACTATATCATTGGACAAGTCATATCCTTACGTAGATGGATGGGTCTTTGTTTCACCTTTTTCAGCAGCCATTGGGCAGAGAATACAGCGTCTCATATAGCCTATTTGAATTGCGAATATTAATTGATATATATTTGAAACGTGTCAGTTCCAAAACAAACCCACGCATCCGATAAATAATTTTAAAAAAAATCTTTTGGACGGAGGAACCGAATCCATCATATAATCGCGGCCCTGACGTGCTCCATAAACGATTCCTCGCACCCGCCGGCAGTGATTTATGTGAGGCTGAGAACAACCGGATTGGAATTCGAGCCCTCTAGGGTTTGGTTCATTTCAATGCCGAACACAAGCATGTAGATTACCTAAATGGTTAGAAGTAGCAAAACACACGCGTGTAATGATTTCCGAAGAGAGGCGCACGAAATTTGCATTTGCGTGTTTTCGCATAGCGTTTGCGTAAGCTCTTTTTTAATTTTCGAACAATGAAATGGTTGAAGGTATAAGAGGTCTAACATGCTAAGAACATTTCCTCGTAAAAATCTGACAAAAAAAAAAAAAACCCTACAGCTTTTCTTTTATTTTCTTCAAATTGAGTAAAGTATTTCAATTACGATAACTTAAAAAACAAAAACGAGTTTTTTTAATTAGCACTTTCATTCACGAATCATGATAAGTCAATGTAATATACCTATTGTGTTTTGCATGGTAATTACTATCGCTATAAATTATGTACTTGTATATAATTTAAAAAAGCGCCTAGTGGAAAACAGCGATTAATTTATTAAATTCTTGTTTCATACAAAATGGTTTTCCTTTATCGATTCATTGAAATCATTCACAAAAAAAGAGAGAGAGAGAGAGATTCGTGCAGGGGTGCTACTCCCCTCCCTCCCCCCAAAAAATCTCAACCCTCTTTCCCTTTTTTATTTCTTTTTTTTAATATTATTATTATTTTTTTTAATATTTTTATTTATTTATTTGTTTTTAATTATTATTTTATTAGAAAAGTTCTGTGCTACGCCAATGACACACACACACACAAACTGAATAAATAAACATAAAATAAAATGAATAATTTAAATTAAAAATAAATTTAGATAAATTTAAATAAATAAATTTAAAAAAAAAATCGCCCCAAAATTTTTGATGGCGCAACTTGCGTCATAATCCCTCCCCCCCCCCCCTGTGGGCACCCCTGGATTCGTGAAAAAAAAAATCACTCAACTCGAAATTGATCGGACATAGTTTTTAGCCTACGTTCCCAGTATAAGTCAGAAAAAGAAGAAAAAAGCATGAAAGAAGGCTTAATGCATCTTAAAAATATCGCGAAAAACAAAAAAAAAGTCAAAGAAACAAAATAATTAAATAAATATCGAAAATTAAAAAATTGGAAAGTAGGGTATTGAGATGAGGGGAAATGTCTGTCGGTCTGTCTGCCCCCCCCCCCCCCCAATAACTTTTGAATGAATAGTCCGATTCGAACAAACTTTTTTTTTGTTCGAAAGATCTCGGCAAGGACACCTCATTCCCATATTTTACTTTTTGATTTGAACTATTTTTTGTTCAATTTTGAACAGTTCAAAAAATCTTAATGCCTACGGGGAAATTCAAGGCAATTCCGAACTGTGAGGCGACTTTGCTTCAAACAAACTTTGTAGGAAAAAGCTTTTGATGAAAAACTTGTATATAAAATATCTTTTTGATTTGAACAATTTTCCGTTCAATTTTAAACAGTTCAAAGCCCTTAACATTAGCGCCTACGAGGAAACTGAAAGTCAATGTAGATTCCGTACTTGAAGGCGGATTTACTTCAAACAAATTTTCATGGAAATAGCTTTTGATGCCAAACTTCAGACTCCGACAATTTACAGGCACCTGACTCTAAAAATTATTTCTTTAAGTTGACATTTTATTGTTTTTATTTATTTTGGGAAGTGCATTAATTCATTTAAAAAATTATTTTTGGCAACAGGGGAAAAAGAAACTTTTTTTTTTTTTTGATATGATATATTTATTTTAATGAGCTAAAAATTTTAATTATTATTTTTTCGCTGTTAAAGAATTTTTTTAATGGAAATAAGTGTATTATCTGCTTTGTTTAAAAGGTGCTGTTATTTTATTTGTTCGGTTTTTTTTTCCCCCGATGAGTGAGGAATATTTTATTCCTAGAAATCAGCATAAGATATTTTAAAAATATGTTTGAAACAATCTGCGATTTTAGCTATTTTTGAGAATATTGATCAGGTACTAGAATGTAGTATGGGTATACGGGAAAGTAGGCTCGTTTAGTTCTAGACGGAACTTCTTGTTAAAATCGCTTTCGTTTACTTCAATAACCTCTGGTGATATCAAGGAGACATGAGATTTTACAGTCGAGTCCCGACTTATGCGAGGGATGCGTTCCAAGGCTCCTCGCGTAAGTCGAAATTTCGTGTTGTGGAAAAATATGTGAATACAATTTTTTTTAAAGCGTACCAAATCCTTTTTGACACTTATAAACACCCCTGAAACTGCTCTAAAGCATTCCTTAACCATACACTGCAGTTTCTTGCAAAAAGAACTGAACTTTTACTGTATTTAAAAAATAAACTGTTATTCAACATGAAATACTTTAAGATGCACAAAATGAATGACCAATGGGAATGAAGGACATAAAATAACAACACGGTACGTACAGCATATAGTAAAATTAAAATGATGCACATTAATAGCACTGTACAGTAGATACATTAACAATATTTAAGAGTTAAAGAATGAATCTAGTAATGATTTATGTTCCATGATCAGATTGTTTTTTTTTTTTTTTTTAAATTCTAAGAATACATTTTTAAATACGGTTGCTTCACCTTTTCTTTTATGACGTTTCAATCTGTGGCAATATCTCCTATTCCTGATCTCTTTATTAATCTACAATACAAGAGCAGTTTCAATTTTTATAATATTTACTTTGCTAGACGGCTCTGCAAGCTTCAATATTGAAACTAAGTTCTGAACTTTTACGGATATCTTTTTGTTTTGACTTTTAACTGTACGTGTGGAAGATTCACTCATACTTATTGTCGCGCTAACCGTCGACGTTTTGTAGTTGTTCAAGCACATCTAGAATCTTAGCCTTTTTTTTTAATTTTTTTATAAGAAACTTTCTTTTTCTTCCCATCTTCACAAGCTTTTAGATGAAGGCGACTCTAAGGTGCCATTATATTTCATCAACTTTTATATTTAGAATGAAAAAAATAAATAAATGAAAGATGCTGAGAGTGGTTATTTGATGCACTAGACTAGTTTAGTGTGGGAACTTTGGCTGTCAGTGATGCGAAAAGAGATTTAATAACATTCACTAAATCAATATTTAGTGGCCAATAACGATGCTGATACTTCTTTCCAAAATAATTCGTGTTGTGGGCGAAAAAATTGCGCTAGCTCAAAATTTCGTTACTCGTGAAAAATTCGCGTTATAGCCATTTCGCGTAAGTCGAATCGCGTTGTAGCGGGAGTCGACTGTAATGACCTCAGCCTCCAGCAGAACAAAATCATAGCTTCGCCTCTGTTTCGGATTCCTTAGCTATGTCTAACCAATGTCAAATGCTTTTTTTTGCACATTCTCACTTAGTTCACTGACCAATACGAACAACTTCAAAGCTGTGAAAAATAGAATGTTTAGTTTAATGCTTTGATGCATGAAATGAGGTTTTGTTTGCGAACTCATCCATCGGAATCTCTTTTCTGTGTTTTCTGTGACCAATGCACTTTACTAGAGGTTACATCGTATTTACATGACTCATGGACCCGTTTTAAGAAACTCTTCTTTTCCTGAAAAAAAATTGTTCCCCCCCCCCCAGGAGGGAAAAAGAGTTCTCTGAACAAAACGAAAGCTATTCAACTCTCTCTACCTCTTTTTTCCATTTTAAACCTCCATTTAGTTATATTATACTAAAAGATTGCCCGTCAAGGTATGACAGGTGAAAATTGCTTCTACAGTTGAACGAAGCAATTGCTTGTTAGATTAGTTTCAACTATCAAAATATCATCTAACTCCAGTCGATTAACCCTAAACCCAAGTAAATAGCGTTCATTACTCACCACTTTTTCGTTCCTTCATTCTCCTAAGGTGACAGTCTTACCAGTAACCAGTAAAACAACTAAGTTACCGGATCCAGTTCAGCCTTGACAAAATAAAGCATGTCATTGTTGGTGACGTCAGGAGCGTTACTCGATCAGTGAATCGGTTATTGTTGTGGGGTGTTTTTCACCGTTTATACGTTTTTGAAGACACTGTATGAATAAACACAAAATAGGCAGGCCCGGATCTGCGTATCCGCAGACTCCGTAGGGCGGGGGGGGGGGGGCACGTTCTTAAGGAAGGGGCTCAACGGCCCAAGAAATTGCAAAAAAAAAGTTTTAAAACTAGCACTACGACTTATTAATGTTGTAAATATACACTGCTAACGTCTGGGGAGAGACCATACAGATTTCGTTGTGGGGACTACTGATTTTATTGTGTGTTGTACTTTTTATAGATCCGGGTCTGATATTAGGTATACGTTAATGTGTATTAGATTCTGCAGGAACCATTATAAAATGTATAATTGATAAAAATCTATGAAAGAGAAACGTATAAATGGTGTTTCACCGTAAATATACATATATCACCCGTTATAGAGTTAAATGAACAAGATCAATATATTAAGCATTTTAAGACTTAATATTAAAAATGCACGTTACTTTGAGCCCGAAGAGGACCATTTCAATATCAAGGACCCATGGCTTCAAGGATAATTTAGTGGACCTATTCATTTTATTGCTCCTCCTTCCACTGTCAAGGTTTTTTTTTTTTTTTTTTTTTGGAAAAGAATCCGCTCCGTCATGTTTAAAAAAAAAACCAAGTTTTGCTTGAGAATTAGATTACTTATACAAAAGTTGAAGAAGGGAAAAGAGAAGAATTCGCTCAACAATACGTCAACGAAATTCAACAATGCGTCAATGCTAAGAGAAAATGCAGACGAAGCAAGATGAAAAAGCTAGAAGAAAAATAAGCAATTCAAATCCCAGTTCGAGAAACGGCAGAACAACTAAAACAAAGAATAGGCGCCGAAAACGTTTGTACACACATCACACCCGAAAGGCAGGTCAAAGGCCCAAGCTGGATACGAAGAGAAAAAAAAAAGAGGGGCAAGGGCAGTACACTGAACTTCGGCAGAGCCAGCGAGCGAAAAAACGTCCCAGCCACTAGTTATGGCATTATTATATATAATTTTTCTACCATAATTGTACTGGAGCAGGAAGGAACAATTAATCGTCGGAAATAGAACGGCCTCCAATTAGTGGAGAAGGAAAAACAAACCCCACAATAATAGAAAGCAACAAGAAAAAAGCTTTTTAAACTTCCGAAGCAAGGAAGCGAACCGCATCCATAAATGCTCCTGACAAAGAACTTAATTGCTCGTTTAAAGAGTTCTTTTTCAAATGAAATCATTACCGGAGTTATGCCGTAAATGGGGTTGATAAACCTAGGGATGTCGTAAACATACGAAAAAAAGGGATTGAATCTGGGGATTATTACTCATTAACGCGCGGGAAAAGATAATAGCGCAAGGACGAAGAACGTCCTCAGCGGGTTTATTACACCCACATTCTTCTCTCGTCCAATATGTTTGCCCTTCGGGCAATACAGTGGATTACAACGAATGTTACGAGCATTGCCATCACGCAATTCTGTTATGGAAAAAACTAAGCTCACAGGGTAAGGGAAATGTACAATAAATGCACGCAAATGTCAGAAATGAATTGTAGAAAGTGGTTAAAATAGATTTTCTCCTGCTCCCATACGATACAGTTTGCTATGGTGGCATTAAATGCATATTTGAAAATTTTATGAAAACCAAATGAAGATGAATAACACTTTGCATCTTAAAATAAATAAATAAAATTTGAATCTTTGATATCTTGATTTCAAATCATGTTTTTCGCAATCACGAGTGTACATGTGTCCAGAGGTGGGTGTGTGCAGGCGCGCGTGTGTGTGCCGGTGTGTGTATGTATGTAGGCGCACGCGCGTGTGCATATGTGTGCAGGTAAAAAGAGGGGGGGGGGGGCAAAGACGCCAGGAATGGTCCCGCTCGCGGAAGCCGGTGGATCAGCGATGCTCACCCCCCAATGGCGCAAATCAATGGCGGTCCTTTTTACCCGAAAAAAATGATCGCATTTTCTCAAATTTAGTGTCATTGGAAAGTCCGTGAAAAAATCTCTTCAGAAGATTTCCTTCCTTCGATTTGAAAACTCATAAGTGCTTAAATTCACCAAGAAAAATGTTTTTCAGCATTTTTAAGTAAGTACATGCACCGAGTCGGAGGCAGATGTCATCTCATTGAAGCTGAGAGTGCAAACAAACAGGTAGATAAAATGAATTTATCTCAAGAGCGAGTGTCCGCAGAATGGTGCAGTTCGACTCGTGAATTGAAGGCAAAGCTTGGGTAGGTATTTAGCAGTTAGTTACCACCCCTAAGCCAGGGCTAAGGTCCAGATTTACATGCAATAAACCAGACAGCCCGGTTATCACATCCTCCTTATTAGAACTCATCAGTGGGGAATAGTATTCCTAGGAACAGAACACATGGAATGTCAGGAATAGAACACCTCAGTCAGGAATACTATTCCTGACTGAGGAGTTCTAATAAGAGCGAAACTGCAGTCTCAGCATGTGATTGATAACCGGGCTGTCCTGTATATTGCATGCCGTTCTGCCTTAGCCCTGGATTAGGGGTTTTAACTTACTGCTTAATTTGTACGTAAGGTAAAACCAATTTTAAATTGGAAATTTCTCGTCTGCACGAGCTAATATAATGAGCGGGAAAAAAATCATTGAAAAGAAATAGCTGAATAAATATCTGTTGCCGTTTTTTACTTGAAAGTGAGCAAATAAAATTCTTGCTTTTGCTTCGAGGCTTTTCCTGTAATAGAGGAATTTAAAAATTTCCCCTTTTGATTCATTTTCCGCTATTTATCGTTGGAACGCATCTTCACTTTGCAGATGGATGTTCTCTTACGAGCAGACAGTCAAGGGCATTTAATTTCTCGCCAAGTCTTTAAATTTTCGCGATTTTCTTAAAATTTTGGCAAACTTTAAGACTTTAGATCTCGATAACGGTGACATGAGAGTAAAAACATTTTGCGTCAAAAATAAAAGTATCAATATGCTCTTTTGATTACAAACTACTTTTTTCATTGGTACACCATTCCCATGGTTTCTTGATTATTAAGTAAATGTTGTTGCTTCATAGCATAGCATCCTGAAATTTCTGAATAAGCCTCACATATACAATAGCGAATTTACTGATCGAGTAACGCTGACGTCATCAACAATGAAACTCGCGCCATTGCATGATAATTTGATAATAGCTTTGGTAACGTTTAAAATGCAGGGAAAGGCTTCATTGTGACAAGGCTGAACTGGATCCGGTCACTTAACTGTTTTACTGGTAAGAATGTCCTTTTAGGATAATGAAGAAACGAAAATGGGGTCAACAATGAACGCAATCTACTGGAGTTTAAGGTTCATCCACTGGAGTTAGGGTTAAAACCAAAATATCACCAAACAGGCAACTGTTCAAACGCAGAAGCAATTTTCACCCGTCATGACGGGCGATTTCCTAGTGTTTAAATAATTACTAAATCATCCGTTTCAACATTTAGTACACAAGTACACAAATGTAGCAAATAACATGGGATAAATCTTTCGACTCAAATACAGCGACTAATTTGGGACGGAGGAAGTAGTAGTTAATGTTCGACTCAATAATAATAATCGTTGCCATCATTTCACTTCAACACTGCAATCAGGATTGCAAAAAAGTTACAGGTTCACACCTACCCAAACACGAAACCTTTCCCTGGGGTTAAAATCACGATTACGATTCCTTTCCATGCTACAAATTTTACGTTTCAATAAGCAGCGAAAACCCAGCAATCATCTCATCTCCGAACGCATACTTTCCACACACCTTTTCGAGGCGAAAACAAAAGTGGCCATTCTCGCAGAACAAAAGAACAACAACTTCGCGAAAGCACGCACATGCACAATGACTCCGCAATCAAGAAGAGCCTAAAATAAAAAATCGTCGGCTGAAGAATACGCCACGAGGAAAGCAAGCAAAGGATCTGTCCACCCGTGATGGCACGCGGAAGAAAGCGCGCGATTACTGTTATCAACCACTCTGGCATTTGTTTTCTGAGTTCACAATGGCCATGCATACACACACAACAACCGAGTAAAAATTATAGGACATACTTGTGATGATTCAAATTAGAATGCAGAGAATTTAACATTTTGGGTACAGCTCAAGAACATCTAGAGGCGCGAACAGCCGAGGGAGTATTTTACAGTCATTTTTATTTCATTCTTTAAAATTCTTGAAACAGTGTTTTGCACTGGGGAAAACTACAGTCTTCATTAATAATTTCATTTTGCTATTGGTAAAATACTGATGAAGTTGAAGTGATAAATCTAAGAATATCCACTCGCCACACGGCGATTACACTTTTTTTTTTTTTTTTTTTGCTGTAGATTATTATTAACGTGAGTTAATGTTTCTAGCATAATTGAAACAGAACCAAAAAGATGTAAGTGCCGAAATTAAAAATTTGGAGATAACCAGCACAAAGGGTAGGTTAACATTTCCTCTGTTTTGGTGCAAGAGATAGTACTAGTAGCGATAGTAGGTTATACAGCATGATTTAGAAGGGAAAAAAATGAATGTCTACCTAGGACCGGAACTCAAACACGTTTTGCTCAAAACTTGAAAATGTCCACTTATATCCCTTTGTTTCTCACTGTCTTACCCGAGAAAATTAAGCTAGCCAACTGTGGCTAGTAAGTAAGAAAGATTTGTGCGCAACAGACTCGTTGAGTTTGCGAGAAATGTGGCCAGAAAGCTAAAAAGCAGGACAGCGGAATCGGACTGATTTGGGGGTAGAGTTGGAAGTCGAAGGTTTTAAAATTCCAAGAGTAGAAGTCTTTTCTCCTTCGAGTCAGCAAATCTACCACAGCTGTGGAGTCAAAGTCGGACTGATTTTGTTGTTCAGGAGTCGGAGGTTCTAAAATTCCCGGAGTATTTCATTGTCTCTCCGATTCCACAGCCATGCTAAAAGGATAGCCAAAGGGCTAGTCATTGACTACTAACAAATAGTTTGAACTTTTAGATTCATGAAGTGATCGGAACAAAGTGACCCCATCAGCTACAAAGCTTGACCACAAAGAGATAGCGGATGACCTAAAAGCAAAAACATCATTTGTAGAAGATTGTTTGTTATTATTTAGCGAGAATGTACCTCTTACTACTCGGCGCTTTCTGACTGATTATACCTATTACAAATGATGTTTTCGCTTCAAGGTCATCCGCCATCTCTCCGTGATCAAGCTTTACCAAAACTTAACAAACGTCTTAAGACAACAAAGGTCTCCGCAGATCAGTTCCTGGAGCACTGTAAAAAGATACTTTCAAAAATAAAGTTGTCGTCCTTCCAGCTTCCAGGTGATTTTTATGTGGTATAATACAATTCAATAAAGTTCATGTCTTCGTCTATCGCTGGAACTGCTTTCTGAAAACCGAAATATTAGCACATATATACGTGCTTTGTACAACACAAAGCAAACTCATTTAATTACTCCAACATTGCAAAAACGATAAGTGAATTAAATCAAAGTAAAACTTGCAGAACTCTCAATGTATTTCCACTTACATTAGAGAAACCATAAATTCACGCATATGAACGAGATAAAATCAACTCTTCAGATCCGAAGAATTTTTTGAATCTTTTGACCCACCCAAAAGGAACCCATGATTTCGAAATACAGGAAATTTATAAATATAAGATATTATAAAATATAAGATAATCGTACAATTGCACATCAAAAGCAAACAAAGGCACTACAGACCTTCATTGCTACTGAACAAGGAACAAGTAATCATTACTCCGACCATCACCTTGGGGCCAAGAACATTTCAAACATTGTAATTGCATTAAAATGCGAATGACACACCCTTTCTACACAGGATTGTTTCTAGAATTTTTTTACAGTTAACCAAGTCGATGGAATAATCTAAATGATCGAAGAACGAAAAATCTTTCAGCTGAAAATTACCGCACCCATTTTCCATTCGACATGATACTCAGAAGTAACAGAACAGCTTAGCACAACAGTCGGCAATTGGTGGACCGCGGTCCAAGTTCGGACCGCAATCGGTCAAAAAATAGAGAAAAAAAGTCCGGAACGAAAGCCACACAGAGAGAAGGTATATTCTGGATGCGTTAGTGTCTAGATTGAATTCTAGTTAAAACTTAACAGTTTTACTATCATATCCAAAACATCCTACAGATCGAGACACCTGGAGAGAAATTTCCCGCATCCTCATATAAATAATAACCGATGATCGAGTAACCCGTGTGTTTCAACAATGAAACTCGCGCCACGACATGATAATTTGATAATGTGTTTTGGTAATGTTTAACATGCAAAGAAAGGCTTTATTGTGACTAGGCTGAACTCGATCCGATTACTTAACTGTTTTACTGGTAAGACTGGGTCATTTCAGGGGAATGAAGAAACAAAAAAATGGTCAACAATAACCGCTACCTACTGGAGTTTAGGGTTAATCCAATGGAGTTAGGGTTAGAATTTCAACTATAAAAATATCACCAACACAGGCAATGGCTTCGTTCAAATGTAGAAGCAATTTTCCCCCGTCATACCTTGACGGGCGACTTTCTAGTCTGTAAATAAATAACATTTGATACGTGACGTCACTTATTAAAAATCCACGTGCGCAAAAGGTTCATCGAGGTTTACGCCCAAAGGGCTATCTTTTCTGAATGAAATTCAAACGCCCTTTTCACACGCGAGATGACCTCGGCTAATCTTGAATCAAACGAGATGTCAAGGAGTTTGATCTATCTCGTACAAACCTCACAGCAAAACTATTCGTCATAGCTAATTTTGAGGTGGATATCTACAATTCTTTTCACATTTTTACAGACCAGATATGAAAATAAATTTTGTTAAGAAAGTTTCAGAAACAGTTATTTTAAGCACTCTAATTGTCACACATAATTCGAACAGTACTCGGGATAGTTTTTTACGTGCTTACCAATAGTACCAAATACTATTACTTTAAAATTAAATTTCGAACACCTTGGAGCATTTTTATTTCGTTTATTTGCTTTGTCGTCAGATTTTGAACTACAGTTGAACTATCTTAATACGATCACGTTTAATACAAAATCACAGCTAAAACGAACATTTTGTTCGTTAAGCTTGGTTTGCTATTTAATTACGTTAAAAATTTTACGTATAATACGTACATTTAAATTGAAAGTTTCGGTTAAGACAAATGTTCATGGTGGCTGGTTAAGCACTGTAATTTTCTTTTTTTAGAAATTATTCATCATTTTGTTAGGTAGTAGAAGTCCTATTGTGTAAAGAGAAGTAATAAGTATTTTACATAGGAAATAAAGCCAGTACATTTGTTTACCTGTAGACATCTCAATTAGTCGGAGATAAAATTGTTGATCTTCCATTGTGAAGTACAACCTATTCCACGATTGTTGATTATCATTTTCCTTTTCCAATATTTAAAATAATAATAATAATACAATTTCATTTATATGATATAAGTGATTTTTTCTAAATGTGCTAATAATTGGATTACGATGCGTGTATTAGTTGTAATGTTTTTTAAATATAGGTAAGCATTTCTTTTTTCACAGTATTACTCATCCACAGTTGTTACGAATAACGGCTAATACGAATAATTTCATGGATTTTTGACATTTCGTATTAACCGAGTTCAACTGTATGTTCAAAATTTCAAATCTCTAGCTCATCGGGAAGTAAGTTTAAAAACTAATCACAAGATCCCACCCGAACAAGCATACAAAAGAGCGAATTGTTAAAAAGAGGGTAAAATAAAGTATGACACATCCCGTATGGGTAATAACTGCAGAAAGAGATTAGAAATATCAAAATTAAGAAACAAAAATGTGATGAAAAGTCAATGACTCTTTTTCTAAGAAGTATTTTTCGTTTTCATTAAAGAACATAATAAAAATAATCATCACAATTGCTATCATTCAAATCAACTCATAGTGTTTAAAAGGGGGGAAAAACAATGGATTCTGTTGAAACTGAAAATAATGGCTTAGAGCTGAAAAATAAATAGCCAAATATCGTTTTTTGAGAAACTTACTATTCAAAACGAATAACTACTGACTTCGAACCTTTCAAGTTAATGAATAAATAATACAATACAGCTTTTAAATGGTTTACTTTATTCAGGATTAGAGTTTCAATAGGTAGGACATTAATAGTTCAGGGCAGTGCTTAATTTAGCAACAAAAGAAAAAAGTGCAGGAGTCTTATGATCTTCGGAATTCATATTCATACATGAATAGCATGAAATTTTGTCTGGTCTGCAAGAATTCACCGAAAAAGAGAAGTTCAGGAGATAAGCTCCCAATGATTTCCTACGCAAACTAAGCCTTTGTTCAGAGCTTAAAGTTTTAATTAAATGCTATTCTTTAACCTTTTTTCGCAATTATAGAGCTTGAGTACGCTACCTTGCGGTGATTTAAGAAACTACCGAAAGAGGTGAAATATTCTATTCCAGGTTTTTCTTCTGTAGCAAAATTAGGCTTCATATACTTTATGGTGTAATGTAAATTCATAAGAATAGAAAAGAAATCTATACTAATATTATAAAGAGAGAGCACGAATTTTTGTGTGTTTATATATTCGAGGTAATCTCCGGAACCACTGCACCTATTTGAAAAATTCTTTCACTGTATGAAAGGTGCCTTCTCACTGAGTAACAGAGGCTATAATTCGAAAAAAAATCCGATAAATAGTTCCTTTTTTATTTCAATTTAGGCCCAAATTTCACGTAAATTGCCTATTATTGGCTATTAAAGGGGTGAAAAATTACTTGCACATATTAATATTATATATCGTTGAAAAGGGTAGAATTTTCCGCATTCTAAGCAATTTGTTTCGATGCTCTAACTTCATTACGACGAGAGTAATTTGCGTTTTTAGCTCCAACTTTTTTAGGCTTAGCTGAAATTTAGGCACTACTTTCTTCATTAAATCTATCAATAAAAAGTGAAGGAATTGTCCTACAGTTTTCTTTCTGACACCATTGAAAAATGCGACATTTTTTACTCCAGAAATATCTCGACCTATGGTCGGAAACATTAGCTTCTATCTTCAAAGGAAAAAAAGTTACAAGCGTTTTTAAATCAATTTCGAAATATGTCATTTTGATTCAGGTTATCAACTATTTTATTTTCACGTTTCGACGGTTACGATTTTTGAATCCATCGTTTATTTCCTCAGTTTGCATTTAATAGCTTAAACTTATTTTACTTCATGTTTCCATGGTAACGCTTCAAAATCCATCATTCGCATTTTAATTTCTTAAAAGTATTTTAATATCTGTCTTCAATGTTTGGAAGGGTAATTTTGCATGGTGGTTTTTTTGAGCAATCACGATTGCTTATTGCTTTCATTTGACTGTTTTTGATGTCCTATCATTTTTCCCACCGCCACCCTCCACAGCATCACCTTCGACCGGGTCCTCACGATGCTGCACCTCTAGCGAAAACAGTCTCCAGGTTTCGTCAATATCCTACACTTACACGCATACATACACGCACCTACACACATATACATATATACACCTACACACATACACAAACACATACACACAACTACCCACACACTCATGCATGCACACAGACACAAACGCATATGCCTACACACACATACACATACCCCCCCCACACACACACACTCATGCCTGCACACAGACACAAACACACATGCCTACACACACGCTTACATATATACACACACTCGTGATTGCGAGAAACATAATTTGAATTCAAGATGACAAAATTCAAATTATTATTATTATTTTTTTTTTAATATTTAAGCTTGATTGTTGAATATATGTCACTCGACACAATTTTTATTCTCAAGGTAGACCGGGCAGAGCCGGGAAACGCAGCTCTTAATATATAAAGATTTGAAAGCTACTGTTAATGTGATCATATACCTTTTTGTTTGTTTGGCGAAACATTTATTATTTCCAAAGAAAAAACATCCGCTTCACTCGCAAAAGGACTGGGTTCCGGTAGCGTGGTCGCTTGGCGCGTTAGGCGCTGAGCAGGTTCAGTCTAGGATTATTTTTTTTAAGGCAACCGTTAATGGAATTCATTGTTCTTTTGGTTTGGTTTTATCTGAGTGAAATGTACGACATTTTCTTTCTTTCTGACGATTTTTGAATGGTCCACGGCATGTTTTTTTTTTTTTTTCTCTCGTTAGACGGATGGATTATGATAGCGTGGTTGCTGGGCAAGTTTGGCGATAAACAATAGAGTTATGGAATTATTTTTACATTTGAAAGATATTATTTTATGTCTTTTTTTTGTTTATTTGACGAAATATTTTAAATTGCAGTAAAAACCGCTTCACTCGCTAAATAGAGTTTTAAAGCAAATGTAAATCTAATTTAATCGTTTGACAAAAAGTTCTAAATTCCAAAGAAACTTAAATGGGTCATTTTTTTTCTTTGAAAAGGTGAGTACGCATTTTATACAAACAAAAATTATCATTTCACATCAGAGGGGGAGGGAGCGTCATTTTTTTTTTTTTTTATTCAACGGACTTCCATTAAATTTTTAGCACGGGCATCGCTCTGCGGGTACTGCTAGTACACCCATAAACAAGATTAAAAATTAGTCATTCACTACATTTAAAAGCAGGTTATAAGATACGGAATTTTGTTAGTTTTAGCCGCCATTGGCCAGAGATTGTAGCGCCTCCTAGAGTTTATTGGAATTGAGAACAAGCAATAGTCATATCTTGAGCACTTTCTTTCGAACAAATTAATTCCAAAAGCAATTTTGCGTGTCCGTCCAAGTGATGCAGAAGACAATAAAAAACGACAATTGTTTTATCATCCACTTTCGAACAAGCCCGGAGATGCTCAGTTGATATGGAAAAGGAAATGGAAGACATTGTCTCTGCTCACGTGACAGCGATAACAAGACCCATTAATGCCACACGGAATGTAAAAGGACGGATATCGGTACCATGCCAGTCATGCATCGCGAGAATTTTCCAGATTAGTTGGGGATGCT